>NC_033637.1:7980416-7982560 GCF_001540865.1 Ananas comosus
AAATTTGAAATTTGAAATTTTAAATTTTAAATTTTAAAATCTAAAATTTGAGATTTGAAATTTAAAATTAAAATTTAAAATTTAAAGTTTGAAATCTATTTTTAAAAATTTAAAATTTAAAAGTTAAAATTTAAAAATTCAAAAATAAATCTGAAAATTTTAATTTAAAATTAAATTTAAATTTAAATATTGAAATTAAAATAAAAATAAAAATTTGAAGTTTAAATCCAAAATCAGAATCAGATTTCAAGCTGCAACTTTTTTCTGCTTCTGATTCTTGGGTCTTTAAAATCAGTTTTCTGATTCTAAAAAGCAGAATCAGATTTTAAAAGTGAGTTGCCAAACGCTCTATTGAGCCGAAAATCACTTTTCATCCGAAAAGCACTTTTTAAAAGTTAGGCCAAACACCCCCTAAGTTTAATTACAATTATCCAATTATCGGGGACTTACACAAGGTATAATCCCACCTTGTGCCGTGCCTAATGGCCTCGTGGTAGTCAATATTCTCCCGCTAGGAATGAGTCTCGCCTATGGCAATCCACTTCGGCGCCAAATCCCATATGGGCGAGCATGATGTCGCAAAGCCAACTCCGAAGTGCCGACTTATAGGAAGCGATCCTCACAAGCTTGTGCGAATGAGCACAATGGCGAACAAGCATAATCAACCGCACAGGAACCTCGTTCGTCATGTCTTAAACATGGAACATCAACTAACAACCTAGAGGTCGAGTACAATATTATAATGCCAACCTTAGTTGTTCATCTAGGTTAAGTGCAACATACTTAACTCTTCATCTTGTCATGAACATGCAATATGTCATGCTTTCCTACTAACTATAGCAAGTACCATTTTATTGTCTGCTGAGTTCAAGCCCGCTAATTCTACTAGTCATGTAGTGTTCCAACTGATACTACCAAACATCTCTACATGCATATCTATAATTGCATAAGAGAAACTAGATGTCATCATACATTTACATTGGTATAATATGCAAGTTATCATCATACCTCTCTACTATATAGAGTATGCAAAAATTTCAAATAACATGCATGCCTCATGTATCCGAAAATTCTATTATGTCAAGATTAACATGAATATGTATCAACTAAGTCCTAAATAATATAGAAGACATAGGGGGAGTTCACCCATTTTCAGTGAGGTCAAACCCACCGGATATCCTTCGAAACTCAGTTTGTTTTTTCAAACGAAGTTGCCCACTAAATTTCTAGCACTCTAAGAGAAATTCTCAAGGGGTTACAAGCTTCTAAAAAACTTACCACGAAATTCACCAAAAATCAAGTAGAAAATAGGTGAAAATTATCTCTAATCAAGTAGAGCTTGTCCAAGGTCCAAATCAAAACTAAAAAGCTTCAAATCCAACCTAAAAGAGGGTTCTACACCTATTAATTAAACCTCAAAAGCTTAAAATAGAGAAAATCCAAAATAAACCCTAGTCTCTTCCAAACTAAGTTTTCTTCCAAAGTTCTTACAAAACTCACAATTAGATGAAGAAAGAAGACTACTAACCTTAATTAGAGCTCCAAACCAAGCTATGAGATGTTAGGATCAATACATATATTAAAAGCCCAGTTCTACTGTGGCCAACGTGGCGCTTTCTCTGCGCTCGTGAGGAAGAGAAAAAGAGAGAGAGAGAGAGCAGAAAGAGAGGGAGAGAGAGAGCAGACAGAGAGAGAGAGAGGGAGAGAGAGCAGACAGAGAGAGAGGGAGAGAGATAGAGAGAGAGCAGACAGAGAGAGAGATTGAGGTAGAGAGAGAGGGAGGGACACAGGGGCCCCAAGGGCCTGTGCGTAGAGAGAGAGGGGGGGACACGGCGGGGCCGGGGTACCCGACCTGCGCCTCCCGCGCACGGGGGCGCGCGGGAGAGAGAGAGAGAGAGAAAGAGAGAGAGAGAGAGAGAGGGGTAACGATGTCGAAGAATAGTTTGGAATCAATGCTCCAATCGCAAGTGGTTACCTAGGGTTCGGGGCGATGTGAAAAGGGAGGTAATTTTATGTTAATTGGGGATATAGATTCATGCGATCCATTTGTGCTTGTTCTTTGGTTTTTGTTGCGATCGAAATCGTTTAGGTTTTATTGGTTTCGTTTTAGCTCGTTCTTGATTTGATAATTGGGGTTTTGCTGC
>NC_033637.1:7982895-8022624 GCF_001540865.1 Ananas comosus
ATATATATTTATCTATTATATACTATTTTATTTTTATATAGATATATTAAAAAATAAAATATATAAATAAATATTAAATAATTTAGACCTGCTGCAGATCGTCGCCGCGCTGCGCTACTGTCACGCGCGCGGCGTGGCGCACCGCGACGCCAAGCCGCAGAACCTGCTCCTCGCCCGCGACGGCGCGCTCAAACTCTCCGACTTCGGGCTCGCTGCGCTCGCAGAGCAGCGTGGCTGCGACGGGCGCCTACGCACGGCGTGCGGGACCTCGGCCTACGCGGTACTCTTTATTAATGGCTCTGAGACTTTCTCTTGAGTTGGTTAGATGCCATAGGAGCTTTAATTTCATTTATTTATTGGAAGGGCCCATAAGATTAGTTTGTTTTAATTGTACGAACATATATTTTTTCTACGGCATTTCATCCTCTCTCTCAACTTCATTTTTTTTTAAATATTTCTTTTGAGATGCTCTGTGGATGCAAGATAGTAATTAGTGCTTATTTTGTGAAAACTGAGTTGCTTTTCCAAGGTAAATTATGTGAGATTTGGACTGTGTTGGTAGAATTTATTAGTGTGCAGCGAAAGAAGTTAACTTGAAAAAGGATTTTTATTCCCCCTATTTGTGTTAGTCCCCTGGATTATTTATCTGCATATTAAGTTGTAAATGAAGTGAATGCTACACTTTTAGGGTTTTTCAAGCGTGTGATAAATTTCTAGGTTTCACATTCAATGCTACGCGGTACGACAAGGGCGCGCCGAAGCATGGTCGTGCGGGTCATCCTCTTCGTGCTTCTCGCGGACAGCTCCCCTTCACGAGCAACATCCCGCTCATGTCCCGGAGGATCCACCGGCACACTACGCGTTCCGCCCTGGTCTCCCCCTTCTGCAACCACCTCATCTCCTCTACGCCGATGCCGCCTCCCCGTCGCGCCGCAAGATGTTCGACGAATTCCCCAATTAAAATTTTCTATTTACATATATATATAGAGAGAGAGAGAGAGAGATAGATATATATATTCTCTCATTCTCTTCTTTTTTTTTTTTTTTCTTTCCCAATTTTTTTTAGTATTGTGATTCACATACAAAAAATAAAAATTTAAATTTAAACTTTAAATTTAATACAACAATTAAAATTTTCTATTCAAAACATATAATATATATATATAGAGAGAGAGAGAGAGAGAATTATAAAAATATATATATAATAATATATATTTGTAAATAATATATATATAGAGAGAGAGAGAGAGAAGAGAGGAGAAGAGATTATATATATATATATAATTATAAATTGAATTTTAAAAATCAATATTAATTCTAAATATTGAAATTTCAATTTGATATATTAAAATTTAAATTTTAAGTTTCAACATTTTTATTCTAAATTTAAATTTAAATTTTGAATAATAAAATATTTTAAACTTTAATATTTAGTTATTTATTTTGATTTTTCTTCATAAATTTTCGCTGCGAAGCGCGGGCCTTCACTCGTAATGGCTTAAAAATCAGCCAGGACCAATCTGTAATAGCAGTTTTGGTTTTGGGACTGATCGTAAAGAGGCATAACTTTTTGTCCGTAAGGCGGAATTTTGCGATTCAAGCGCTATAGGACTCGTCTTGAAAATACGGATAAGATCGTGTGGTCTAATTATGCTGATTTAATGTATAATTTTCAGAATTTTTAATAGTTAAGGGCTTGTTTGAAAATATATTTTATTTGGGTCTTTTCGTCGTTGTTGGTGCTGAGACAGCCGTAAAACCTCAATCTTAGAACGTGACGAATTTGTGAGCACTAATAGAGGCAAGTAAATAGCTACTTTTGCAAACGGTGAAAATATGCGGATCCGAGTGGGTTCAGGACATCATTTATTATCTGTTCTGTTTATAATTGTTGTACATCCGAGTGGATTTTATAATTATTATTACAGACATGGTTTATTTATTTTGCACATTATTATTATCATGTTCTATTATTGGATATGACTGTTACGGTCGGATTCCTTGGGGAGAGAGGATTTATCCGGTACGCGGTTTCCGAGGAGAACAGTGGTTGTTAGCTCTCGCGATTAGAGCGACGGAGTGGAGATGCTCTAAATTATGACCTTTGTGGTTTCAAATTTAAATTATCGTTATTCTTGAAGTAGATTTCTTGTTAAGCATTGCGCTTACTTTTGTTGTCTACTGTTTCAGGTACCGAGAGTCGGGGTGTGTGAGATAATTGGCCGGCGAGAACTCGTTAGATAGATTTCAAATTTTGGACATATGATTTATTTTGACATGAGATTGATTATATGGACATTTAGAAGTTATTGTTTAGTTTTGTTTTAATTAATAAATTATTTAGTTTTTAACTGAGATGGTGGCTTTGGATCAATTTAAGGCCTTCTGTTTTTGGAGGTTCTTCCTCTGAATTCGTGGCCGGTTGTTGCGGTTCAGATCCGAGCAGTTGGATCTGGGGCGTGACACAGGGGCAAGGGATTCGCCTACAAATTTACAAAGAAACTTGGAGTAAGTCAAGTCATTGAGGTCAAGATGAGCCTCAAAGTCAGACACGCCATCAGGATTGCAAGCCATAAAGATGGTGACTCCGTGAGGACGCAGTCCAATGATTGCGGCTACGTCAAAAAGAGTCGGAGTAAGAGGTCCCCCTTTGAAAAGAAAAACGTTGGAAACAGAGGACCAAAAACAGAGAGCAGAAGCTAATAGAAGGTTATTGGCTACAGGGGCTTCCTAGACAGCTGGATTGCTTCATAAATCCCGATATCTTTCCAAGAATCACCGTAAACAGCTTCCACTCGATCCAACCAGTCCAGATAGGCATTTGAAATACTCGGCCAAGTTCGTAGACTTTTTCCTGTCGAAGCCGAGGAATACCAGGAGTGGAGATGAATGGATTTAGCCATTAATGGAAGACCATCACTGGAGTAAGGAAAATCATCAGGAGTTGGATCTTCAGTAAATGAGGGAAACAAGATTAATCTAGCGGGGTCTGAAGAGAGATATGGTTTAAGTATAGTCTAGTGAAGGACGAATAGGTAAAGGAGGAATTTGCGCCATTACTCCGAAGAAAAGGGAGATGAGAATGAAAGGCGAAAGATAGAAGACGACAGAAGAAAGAAAGAGACGAGAAAGAGATTTCATCGGAGAAGACGAGGAAGAAATAAAAGAGACAGAGAAGACAAAAAGGATGAGAAGCTTAGGGAAGAAGAAAAGGCCGTCGCGTCGATCCGTCGCGTCTAAACGAGTTCCGAGGTTGGCTATAATGATGAATAGACGGCGGTAATTAAGATGACCTAATTAATGCCACAGATAAGACAAAAGTAGAAAACGAGATCGGGGCCGTAAAAAAGAGAATAGATGGTCAAGATTGAACTATGCAAAGGATCATGCCTCGGATTACGTCAGGTACTCGTACAGAGAATTTGAATTTGATTGAACCGAGAACCATGTCTCGGATCGCGCTTGTTATTGAAGCGATGGTGGAATTTCGGCAGCAGAAAAATGGACGATTAAGATGAAACCGTACCAGAAAGTTGAAAAATAATCGCGCCTCAGGTCACGCCAGCTACCAAAGTGTTACTTCGAAAGCTGCCGAGAGGGCAATTGTTGAGCCAATTAGGCGCGGACAGGTGACATGCTGGTATTCCCTTCAAAAGCATTTATTCGGTCGTGCACCAGGAGCACCGGAAATGTTTAAAGGAAACCAAATCGCGCCAATTGAAGGAAGTTACAGTAACCGCAAGCAGTTACATACGGTTCCAATCGGCTGGAGGTGGTCCGGGATATGAGGAGATAATGGCCGATCGTGTAAGAGCAATAACTGATCAAGGGGGCGATCTATAAATAGGATAATAACGCCCTAAAAAGATGTCTTTTCCTCTGTGAACAAAAGACCACCCTTATTTTCCTCACAATTTTCTGCATTTTCTATGAGTAATCTACTTGTAATTTTACTGCTTTTCTTTAGGAGTAGTTCGCTAGAGTAGATCTCTGGAGTCTGTCTGCCCTACGGGCATCACTCCGCTGTAAACTACATATCCATCATTTTACTTCCCATCAATCAATAGAATCTCTTTTCGGCTCCTCAGGCCGACCAGATCTCGTGTTGTTTTGGCCATTCGGCTCTTCTCCCGGCTTCGTTTCCGGCCTACTTTGAGTATTCGACTCATCCCAGCCGAATCGAATTTACTGTAGAGGTCTTCGAACTTGGCTGATCCGATCCCTCGTCAGCCGAATCATTTGATCTGTCGAAGGGCGCAAACTTAGAGGGTCATTATCTGCAGCCGTTCCTCACCCCGACATGCTCCCCGAGGAGGATCTTTGACTGAGTCAAGGGTCGGAAAATTCGGCTACCAACAGAGCCAATTTAAAATTTACACTTTTATCGAACCTTTTAGATTGGTTAATTATTAAATTTTTAATATATATTTCAAAAGTTATTTGGCCAAGTTATTTAAAAAGTTAAACCAAGCTGACGCGCCAATGATGATTGGGATAGGTTTGACTAAAACCATGGGATAAAGTTGCGACCCTTTCCATTGTGATCCCAAATTTGTAGCTCAAACTTTTAATAATCTTGAAATTCGGAGTGAGGTTCAATACGTTGTTGATTTTAAAGCTAATCTTTATATTCTTTGATATCGCGAGGCCAAATTGCCCCCCCTCTTGAATTACAATATGAGATTAACAAACAAACAATAGATAAAACTATTCATAATTTCATATGGTTAGTTAAAACAAATCCAAAACGAATTCAAATATTCCTGGCTTTTTTTTTGTGGTTAATACATTGAACTAATCTTCTTCGCTAATTAAGAACACCGATCATGAGGGCAACTTGTTTTCTTCTTCCATTAGAATATGTTTCAATAAATAAACAAAACTAAGATTAATATATAGATTCGTTAGTTGATTATATGACCAAAATAATGTGTTATTTGTTTAGTTGTTATCACCTAATTTGTAATTTTAATTTAGAAATGTAGATTAAGCTGGACGGATCAGAAAATTGGCCCACATGAGATCACGAACAGTTCTCCAATTTTTTAATTTTTTTTTGGTCCCGAATAATTTGCCCCAAATATTCTTTTTTTGTTTATTAAATTTGCTTCAAATATTAAAACGGTGCAAAATAACGAGGGGTATCTCATGGCCCGAGATTGATTTCTAAGTGAAGCAAAATGTATAAGTGATGGCCTACAGGCTGAAGGACACATGCATATATGATTAAAAATAATAATAATAACGGCGCTTGATTAATTGCAAGTGTAACAAGAACTTACACTATGGCCCAATAATGGCGCTTCTTCAACGATCGACATTTACTATGGCCCAATTTGATCTCATCCCTCTACTACGTCAGAAGAAGACCATTATACGAGGGAAGAAGTTTTGTACCAAATTCGCAGTGGTGGAAAGGTGTACTTCAATGCCGTGATGCCTTCAAGTGTGGCTTATCTTTTGAACTTGGTGACGGACGAAACATTACATTATGGTCCGATATTTGGACCGGCGAAACCCCCCTAGGCACCTTTTTTCCAGACATCTATGCACGAATCACAAATAAGGAAGCTCGGATATCTCAATGCTGGAACCATAATGGTTGTAGATGGTGTTTCATCACCAGAGGCTTCGCGGCATCCCACTCGATCCATAGTAATAGACAACTACAATCACTCAAAGAGATACTTCTAAGGAGACACCCGTGCAACAGGCAAGACTCGTTCCAATGGCGATGGAACACCAACCACCTGTTTTCGGTTAAATCCCAATATCAGTTCATCACATACGGCGGATGTAGAGACCGATGGAACCAGCACATCTAGACCTTGAAGATACCGACCAAAATCAAGATTTTCATCTGGACGTTGCTGCGAAAGAGACTACTCACTACTGACAGGCTGATCACCAAAGGCATGTCCGTTGATCCACTCTGTGTGCTATGCGGGGTCCTCCCGAAAAACTGCGATCATCTATTCTCTAACTGCGTCATTGTCCGCTTCCTCCTACTCTCTTTGGCGGACCTTGATACATCTCCTGAAACCACGGGACTGGCCGGCGAGCTTTGGGCCAAAGTATCTGAATCCCCCAATGCCGCGATGAAATTCAAAGGCCTAACTCAACTAGCGGCAACTTGGTGGGTCGTCTGGACTAATAGAAATTTCGTCATCTTCCGGGCCGCACCACCCAACGCAGTACGATCAATTGAACGCATCAAGGGACTCTTAAATGACCGGAGCATACTGTCCTGACCTTGCTCCTCACCTAGCTTACCCTCCCCCCCTCCTCCCTTCCCTCTCTAGCTTGTAATCTCTGTTTTTTCTTCCTTCACTGTTTTCACCTTTTGCCGCCTTTGGAGGCTGTTGTTGCTTCCATCTTGTACGCTTAATTCATCCCGCTTTATAAATAAAGCAGGTAACTTGCTACCTTTTTGTCAAAGAAAAAAAAAAAACAAACAAGAACTTACAAGGCAATTCATAAATTATTTATCAAGAAGTGTACTCAAAAGTTAAAATTAATAAGAGCGCACAAAAATGGTAGGTCTAAATTTTGCACCTTTTCATTCGAAGGCGCCATACTAGCTGTTGGGAATCTGGTACTCACCCCAGTACCGAATTTTGTAAATCCGCAACCCGCTCCGATACCGACTGTTGTAGATCCGGTATTGATTGTTGGGATTCCGCAATAGAAACGTCGAATCGGATTTTTATCATAAACCTGTCTCCTCAGCAGAAGCTGATATAATCACAAAAGAGAAAAAAAAATCAAAACAGAAAATATACGGATAAAATAAGATTCATTAAATAAGAGAAGATTACATCTGACTTCTCTTCTGCAACAGAGTAGCTACAACCCGAGCCCTCTTTCTGAATTTCTTCTACTATTCTCTCGTCTTTTATAAATCTAAAAGATAACTCTCTTTCTCTCTCACATGCACTCGTGCACTAGGTGCATGCAACCGGCCAACTCTCTCTCTGGTACAACCCACCAAAGAGCTTCAACTTTTTGGCCATACTCTCTCTCCAAAAGCACCTCACATGGTGCTTATATAATGCTTACAATAAAACGTACCCAAATTCTAGTATATTTAGAATTCCTATTCTAATAAATATTTAAATCTATATTTAGTTTATCTTCAAAAGATTTAAATATTTATTCTAATCTAGTTAGATTCATACTCTAATTAATATTTAAATTTTTAATTTATCTCCAACAGATTTAAATATTAATTCTTATCCACTAGAATTAATCTACAAATCTAACCAAATCCTAACATTCTCAACCTTGGTTGGATTTGTAGTCTTCAACTGCTGTGTCGAGCTAACCATGCATGCTCCACCTTAAGCTTGTCTCTTTCGCTCGAAGTCATTGCATCCACCACTCTGCCTCAAGCGGCTGCACCTCCGCGAACTTTTGGAACTCAAACCTTCTTCGCTTCTGTTCTAACTGTGCTTCCGTTCAGAATGTATAAGTTCCCACGCTTGTTCGCCTCGCACACGACCCGATCTCACTTTCGGACTCTCATAGCTCCACCTGAAGCTGAAATATCGCAACCCTTGAAGTCCAACCCGCCTAACAAGATCAAATTTCGTTTCAATCCAGAAACGTGTCGTACACCTGTCAGCGTTCTCACGACCCCATCGTGCATTTGGACTTTCATCGTGCTGACTCCTAAAACTTTGCACGCAGTCTCGTTCCCCATTAGAGTTTTTTCACCCTTGATCACTTTATAGATGGTAAAAGACTCATTCTCCGGGCATACGTGAAAAGAACACGCCAAATCGAGCACCTATACATCATCTGAAATTTTCGCACCTCCGGTCACTGCATATAGCACATCAGAATCGATCATCTCCGATTCTGCCGCCTGTGACGTCGCTAATACCGTCTCGTCCTAGTTCACGACAGTTTTCTCTTTCTATCGCTTTAACTGCTTCAGATCATCCTAAAGTTTTCGACAATTACGCTTGATATGCCCTTTTCTATGACAGTATAAGCACTCCAGTTCGGATAGCGGCTTCTTCTGTCTATATACGATCGTCGATATTGTCACCTACTTCTTCGCACTCACCACCAGCTCTACATCCTGACTTTGCATGCCGGACTCCTGAGTCATCTTCCGTATCTCGTTCGAAAAAAGCGCCGCCGTGATCGCCTCCACGCTTATGGTCTCCTTGCCATAAAGCAACGTGGTCATCAAATGCTCATATTTCGTCGGTAGTGAAGATAGTAAAATCAGCGCCTTATATTCATCATCCAGATTTACTCCAATGCTAGTCAACTGGGCCACCACCTTGTTGAACTCGTTAAAATGCTCATGTAGGCTCGCCGCTTCCTGCATCCGCAGCGTAAACAGTCGCTGCTTCAGATACAACCTGTTTGTCAAGGATTTTGTCATGTACAGATTTTCTAATTTCTTCCACAACTTCGCCGGTGTCGTCTCGCTGACTACGTTGTAAAGAACCTCATCTGCTAATGATAGATGAAGCGCGCTCAACGCCTTTTGCTCCATTTTCGTCCATGCCGCATCCATGACGTCCGCCGGCTTCGCCTCCTTCTCGTTCAACGTCTCGTCCAACTCTTGCTGTACGAGGATCGCCCGTACTTTAATCTGCCATAATCCGAAATTTTTCTTGCCGTTGAACTTCTCGATTTCGAATTTCGTGGCCATTTCCGTCGATCTTTCCCGCAGATCGGTAACCTTCAGCTCTGATACCAATTGTTGGGAATCTGGTACTCGCCCCGGTATCGGATTTTGTGAATCCGCAACCCGCTCTTATATTAACTGTTGTAAATCCGGTATCGATTGTTGGGATTCCGCAACAGAAGCGTCGAATCGGATTTTTTCCATAAACCCATCTCCTCAGAAGAAGCTTATATAATCACAAAAGAGAGAAAAACCAAAACAGAAAATATGCGGATAAAATAAGATTCATTAAATAAGAGAATATTATACCTGACTTCTCTTCTGTAACAGAGTAGCTACAACCCGAGTCCTCTTTCTGAATCTTTTCTACCTTTCTCTCGCTTTTATAAATCTAAAAGACAACTCTCTTTCTCTCTCACATACACTCGTGCACTAGGTGCATGCAACCGACCAACTCTCTCTCTCTGGTACAACCCACCAAAGAGCTTCAACTTTTTGACAGTACTCTCTCTCCAAAAGAACCCTACATGGTGCTTATATAATACTTATAATAAAACGTACCTAATCCTAGTATATTTAGGATTCCTACTCTAATAATTTTTTAAATCTATATTTAGTTTATCTCCAATGAATTTAAATATTTATCCTAATCTGATTAGATTCATACTCTAATTAATATTTACATCTTTAATTTATCTCCAACAGATTTAAATATTAATTCTTATCCACTAGAATTAATTTACAAATCTAATCAAATCCTAACACTAGCTTCATAAAAAAAAATTGAAAAATTTAAAAAGGTGTCTAAATCTTTGGTAGATGTTGGTGAAATATACTTTGTACTTTTGTAGGTGTTGGTGAAATTTTCAAATGAAATTACACAACTTAATGTCTGACAAAATTTTCATGAAAATTCTCACGACAGAATGATAGTCTAATTCGTAAATTATATATACGATTGATTAGTGATAAGCTCTCTATAAAATTTCTTCTTTTTTCGAATATCCGTGTTATCTGTGGGTGGCAATTCCATTTCATACAATAAAATTGCATTATTCCAATAGACAACCTTCCAACCCATTCAATTGAACACATTGAGATATTATCCTAACATGGAGTTTTCATCAAAGATATTAAACCTTCTTTTCTGGTTAATAATTTTCTGCACAAACATTGTCTCAGGTAGTTAGGGGTGTAAACGAGCCAAACATGAGCGAGCTGGGGCCGGCTCGTGTTCGGCTCGTTTAACACAAGCTGACTCGTTAAAGTATCAAGCCAAAAATTTCAACTCGTGTTCGTCTCGTTTATTATTAATGAGCCGAACACGAGCCGGCTCACGAGTTGGCCAACGAATAATAAGTTAAAAGAATTCGATTGAATATATATAAAAAATAAATTTATAAAATCTTATTCATTAGACTTTGATCCAATAGTTAAAATTTTACATATAAATAAGTCTTTTTATAATTGAGCTCACCTTTATTTTTTTATTTTTCTAAAAATTAAATAATAAAAATATATATTATATATATAATTATTTATTTATATATATAAATATAAATTAAATAAGTTATATAAATATAAAATATATGTATTCGAGCTGTTATCGAGCCGAACACGAGCGAGCTGACCCCAGCTCGTGTTCGACTCGTTTATTAAACGAGCTGAAAAATTCAGCTCGTGTTCGGCTCGTTTACTAAACGAGCGATTCGATCTCGAGCTCATTTCGAACCGAACACGAGCTGGCTCGCGAACGGCGAGCTGGATTGCCACCCCTAGTCTCAGGGATTGTTTAGTTGAAGAATTATCATCCGAGGAATATATAGTGAACAATATTTGTACTGCAAATTTTCTATTCTATATATATATCAAACTTATTTTCATTACAAGGCTTAGAAATGTAATGATTAAAAAGAGGCCTAAGTACAATATATAATTGCAATGAGAGCACGGAAACAACAACTCATCGGATGTACATCACATACATTCTAGGTAATTAAGTACAAGCGTGCACTTACTACGTACCAATGGAAACCACTGTACAAGAGTTTTTCTATAAACTGATGACTTTTCAATGGAAACGAAAGTATGTTTATTCTTTCTAATCTGGTCAACATATACTTAAATCTACGTCAAATGTGATATGTACGAATTGTTTATGCTCTTTCCCACCGTTAGAAGCGCTTCGAAATTTGCACTAATTAATTCAGTTAAATCTTTTGACTTTGTAGTCTCAGCCCAATTATTTGCATTTCCTAATGGAAGAATATCTCAAAGTCACACGCACTCTTCATATAATTTGATTTTATATTTCATTTCATTATTAATCCTAGTTCGTGCTGGGAACTTGCATCAATCAACATTACATCACTGTTGAATAAACAAGTATTGATGGAGATGCCAACTTTGTATTACGTACATAAGGATGCTGTTGGTTTTTTAATCGGGTTTCGGATCGCCCGTGAGGGGCAAATCCAATCCGACCCATTAAGTGGTGGTTTCTTAGTTGGTTGGAAAATCACCCTGCACTACGTGCAGTTACAAATCACAGCAGAGAGAAAAAGGGAGGGATATATAGTGAAACATTTCCCTCTCTCTGCTTCTTCTTCAAAAAAAAATAGATTAGTCTTCCCATTACTAATATTCCTAAAGTTTACTCTCTTCTTGGAGAATTTGACATTTGGGTTATGAAAACTAGTGCAATTTTCATCTTGTGATCTTGCATTTGATCCGTTGGAGCAAGTGGTTTAGTTTGATCCTATTTTATCATGATCTACGAATCAAAATTGAGATATTTTATAGACTAAATTTTACTTTCAGATGCAAATTAAGCTAAGTGTTGTTTAATTAGTGGATGATGTGAAGGGTCTATTTGAGCTAGATTACACGGAAAACAATTATCACTTTTTGAAAAATCATTTTGGCCAAAGAATCCATGCGGGCTGTCAGGGACTTAGCAAAATTAACGTGCAGTCCGAGTCTCTGGCCAAATTTCACTAGCTGAGGTAGATGCCAAGGAAGCCCAAAACTAGCAGTCATTATAGGAGACAAAAGGTCAAATAACTATTGAACAAAATGGCTCCAAAACTGCTAGCGGAAACTCAAGGATCATGGACAATTCTTTTTGCATGCTTAGTCGTAGAACGCAGAGGCACAAATTAGCAATAGAAAACTAGACTTACCTATTTTCGAACAGAAAGACGGACACTGCACAGGCTTTGTAAGTAAAAGTACGAAGTTCGTGATAGGGTGCTTCATTTTTTTTATGTTGTAATTTTGCGTTTTTGCATGCCGGCCGCCTGCTCGGCACAAAAATGCTGATGCATCCATCGAGTAAGCAATCAAGAGACGAACAAATATATAACGAATTATTACCAAATGAAAAAAGAGATCAGCTTCTCTACTTTATTTATTCCAAAAGCCATCTAAGATAATAGTATCCTTTAATATAACAAGGGTAGAAATTAAGGCATTCCAAATCCTAGTCCGGTCACTAGGAATGCTGGGCGCTAGAGCTCACTTTATTATTTCCCCAAAAAAAATCATTACATTACTTTCACCATGCACCCAGGTATGTCTATGGGTATGCATGGATACTACTCTGAAATTTTATGTAAGTTCGCATCCGAACGGAATGAAGCTATTCGATACTAAATAGTTATAGTTTCAGATATTGACAGAAAAAACGAATATCCGATTCGGATATGAATTTTGTCGGTATCCGATTTGAACCCGAGCCCGACCTGAACTAGAATTGAATTGACATTATTATATATAATATATATATATATACAAATATTTGATATTATATTTGAATTTGTATTTTAAAAATTTAGATTTAGCGTAATATGTTTTGAAATATTGTAAGGAAAAATAATTATTTTGGGTTTGGATTTTCGGATTCAAGTTCGGGTTTCAGATTTTTGGCCGGGTTTAGATTTGGATACGAATTTTTAAAATCCGTCGAATTAGTATTTGAATTCGAATTCAAATTTTTAGTCAGGTTCAAATTCAAATTTTTTAAAAATTCATTCCAAATCTAAACCGTTGACATCCTATATGCATCTGTTTGGCCCAGCCAAAACGTGCGGCACTCCACGATTGGCGTTTAGGGCTCGTTTGAATTGACGAATCTCTAGATCCAATGTAGATCAAGTACAACGGCATTTTAATTTTCCTGAAGTGTAGTTTTTTTTTATTATTTGGTTTAATATAGCTCATATAGCTTGAAAGTTAAATTCAATCACTTCTTCCATTTATTTTGATGTAACTTGTTACTAGTGAAATTAATTTTTTTGAGTTTCATTATTTGTTTTGATTTAAGTAAATGAATTTCGTTACCTTCTAAATATAATGATAAGCTTACCCCTATAAAATCCAACCTATTAAATAATTAAATCTCTCACTATTTTTTGAAAGTAATCTTAATCCATTGTTTTTTTTTTAAAAAAAAAAAAAAAACCTCTAATCCATTCTAAAGAAAGTGGAGTTTAGATTTTAATATTTAATAAATTTTTTAGAGAAAGTTAAGTGCAGTGGAACCTGTTTGGTATTTTAGATAAAAAAGTTGAGAGTAGGTGAAATAAAAATCTGACGTAACTTAAGTTATATTATTTTTTTAATTTACACTAAAATAGATACTAAAAATAATAAAATTTAAGTTCTACATCTTCACTCACATGGTCACACCAAACCAAATAGGCCTTTAGAATATTAAATGTAATTTTGATCCTCAATTTTTATTTTTTTATTTTAGTCCTTAACCTATTTTTCTGAGGTTAATTTTATTCAGTTTAGAATGTAAAATTTAAATTTAAATTTAAGTTTAAAATTAAATTCAAATTTTAAAGTTAAATTAAAATTTGAATTTGGTTTCAAAATTCACAGTTAGATCTTTGAATTCAAATTTTAAATTTAGACTTTAACCTTAAATTTGAATTTCAAATCTAAATTTTATTTTTTAAGTTGAATTTTAAATTTAATTACATGTTCAAATTCCTATATTTAATTTTTCATTTTTGATTAGAACTTCTTATTCAATTCCAATTTCAAATTCAAATTCAAATTTTATACTTAAATTTAAACTTATTTTCAAACTATGATTTTGAATTCTAAATTTAAAATGTTAAAATTAAGTTCTCTCTCTCCCTCCATTTTGTTAATTTGAATTCTCTCTCATTGTCACTCTTGTTAATTTATGTGAAATTTTATTTTGGATTAGAATTTTTTTTTTAATTGATCTCTCTCTTATTAATTTTACTTAATTTAGTTTTTACCTTTAATTTTTTCAATTAATGTTTCTTGAATTTCCAACTCTTTACTTTGAATTACTGTAGTTAGCTAAATAAAAATTATTATTGAATATAGTAATTTTATTAAATATTAGCCATTTATTTTCTTAATTTTATTTGCTTAAAAATAATTAAAAGCAATAACTTTTATAGAAGTTTTAAAACTATGACAAAATTGTTAATTTAATTGATTAATTCTTTTAAATTTTAAAACATAAAATGTAAAGAGGGCGTTAATAAAAAATAATTAATCCAACCAATTAATTAAATTTATATTTTTTTATACTACACTTTTTTTTATATTGGTTTGCAAAATTTAGCAGAATTTTTATTAAACAGTTTTTTATAGCAGTTAATACTTTTATAATAAAAACAATTAAACCCTTACAGTTTATTTTACAGTATCACACTTTTTTTTACAATACTTTTTGAACTAAGCTATTCTCCACCGTTAGGCCAAACAGGCTTTTATGTTAGAAATAAAAATACAAAAGTGTCGAATATTGGGGCAGGAGATCTGCTCCTGTCTTCGCCTTTGTTGGTAGCCGAATTTCCCGACCCTTGACCCAGTCAAAGATCTTCCTCGGGAAGCGCGTCGGGGTTGAAACGGCTCCGAAAGATGACCCTCGAAGTTTGCGCCCTTCGACAAATCAAGCGATTCGGCTAATGAGGAATCGGATCAGCCGGGTTCGAAGACCTTTACCGTAGAATCGGTTCGGCTGGATGAGCCGAATGTATGAACTGTGCAGGGATCAATGTCAGTAGAAGAGCCGAATAGAAGAAGTACACAGTAACTGGTCGGCTGAAAGAGCCGAATAAATAAAATACACAACGACTGGTCGACTGAAAGAGCCGAATGCCTAAATATATATATATATATATATATATATTAATTAAACAGAGTGTGCCCAAAGGGCATACAGACTCTGCAAATATAGTTTACAACAAAGTAATGCCCATGGGGCAGACAGACTCTGCAAATGTAGTCTACAACGGAGTGATGTCCGTAGGGCAGACAGACTCCAGGGTTCTACTTAGCGAACTACTCCTAGAAAAGCAGTAAATGCGGAAAAGAAAAAGATTACATTTAGACTACTCCTAGAAAAGCGATAAATGCAGAGGAAATAAAGGTGGTCTTTTGTTCGCAGGGAGAAAAGACCCCTATTGCAGACTTTGAAATTATTATTTATAATAACATCAACCCACATTATTGGTTGGTTGGGGGAGTGGTTGTAACCATGAACGTGGAAGTTACGCCCTACTTCTCATGGAAGTTACGTCCCACTTCATATGGAAGTTATGTCCCACTTCACATGGAAGTTACGCTCCACTTCTCAACCGTTCCCACCTAAACGCTCTTGGCCTTCAGGCGTCTTATTGCCGACTCCTGGTATACCACGTGTCTTTATTTCTTCGGCTCATACGTGGGCTAGGTCGGCGTGTTTATTTCAAATTTGGCATCAACAATGCCCCCTCAATAGTCTTTCGAATGAACATTCGGATGACTATTGGTGTCAAATCGACTGCTCAATAGCATAGCCAAGACCCAAGCTTCAGTTTCGCTGGTCTTGGTCGGCTTAAAGAAAACGGCTCGTTATTGTCCCAGCCGTATATACCTCGGCTTCATCAGCCGATTCTTTACTTTTACTTGATTTGTTCGGCTCTTCTTGAACCGAATGTTCTTCTATCAAGGATTTTCCCTTGAAGAAAATGGCTCTTTACCAGCCACATATACCTCGGCTTCATCAGCCGATTATTCACTTTCACTCGATTGGCTCGGCTCTTCTTGAACCGACTGTACTTCTATCAAAGATTTCTCTTTGCCTTTGCTTTGCTTTTTATATCGGCTCCATTGCAGTCGATTGTCCTCACTTTTCTTCCGAAATTGCTCATATTGGGCAACTCGAACACCTAGATCAAATAGGTTAGAAAAATACTTATCTTCAAAATGGTCTTTTATCTTAAAATATAGACCATTTAACGTCATTTTGGCGAACTCTGATTCCGGCATTCTCATAAGGCACCGGGTTTTGGCTATTTTGAAACGGTTCAAATACTCTTCGACCGTTTCACCTGACATTTATCCGTATAAAGCCAAGTCGGCTACCGATAATTGTGGCTCCGACCTATAGAATCGCTCATGAAATTTTCTTTCCAATTTGTCCCAATCTTGGACGAAATTGGCTGATAAACTTGTATACCAAGTAAACGTCGTTTT
Organism: Ananas comosus; assembly: GCF_001540865.1. Taxonomy (NCBI): domain Eukaryota; kingdom Viridiplantae; phylum Streptophyta; class Magnoliopsida; order Poales; family Bromeliaceae; genus Ananas; species Ananas comosus. The sequence goes on from NC_033637.1 coordinate 7,999,052, forward strand.
AGCTAACGACGTGTTAAATAATCGAAGTTTCAAAAATGAGTCAGCGGCTGTCACGCCCCGGGACTTAGCGGAAGCCCGCCCGGCACGTGCACAGACCCGCCATACGTCTAAAACATATAAGGCGTCTAAAACAAAACGATAAATAAGACAATGAAAGAAAACAACTAGAAGTATCAGAGCAATATACAACATCTAGAAACTAAAGCAATGTGAAGAGTAGAGAGCTAAAATCACTAAATAAACCATAAAGTAGTACAACCAAATATTCAAATACAAGTGCTAAAAGAGTACATAGGTGGTCTCTATACATGGTAAACAAAATCTCTCGCTCTCCCAAAACATAAAAAGAGGGGAAACCATCTAAGAGTAAAAGCAAATCCTCGCTATCTAGCTAGCGATCCCCTTGCCGCGGTCCCGTACCCCGCCGGTGTAGAGAGCTCTAAAAGAAAAACATAAAACAGAGGGCGTGAGAACTATTAAATAATAGTTCCCAGTGGGCAATTACTGACTTCAGTGAAATGCACCACTAGGCCCAAAACTAAGCAAGTAAGGTAAGTAAGGCAGGTAAGAATAATATGAACAAATAAATCACTTAAATGGAAGCTCACTATAGCATGATGTCTCTACTTTCATCAGTAATAATTTACTACATGATCTCGACTTAGCATGGATTTGCATAAATAATAAACTATTACATGATCTCTACTTAGCATGAATTTGCATAAGTAATAAACTATCATGGCATAATTGCAGAAGTATAAGCCCAACACAATAATCACAAGCTAGAATGGTAATATGTCATTAACTACTATTCTAGTCAATGTCCAAAAGGTACAATATGTCACCAGTAAACCAATCCTGTGGAAGCTACCCGTAGGTAGTCCGGCCTGCGCCGTGCCAACAATGGCCCCGTGGTAGTCAACATCTCCACTCTAGAAATGAGCCTGCCCCACGGCATCACATTTTGGCGCCCAATCCCGCACGAGCGAGCATATGTCGCGATGGCTATCTCCGGAGTGCCGACTTGTAGGGAGCGACCCTCACAAGTATGTGCGAATGAGCACAATGGCATGCAAGCGAATAAGTCCGTCTCAGGTCCCAGTGGTTCATCACTGTTTCATCGGATCTAAAATCCGGAATACAGCACATGTCCCAAAGGCCTGCCTCTATGTCATCGTGTCTAAAACACGGAATATAGTAACTGTCTCAATGGCCTATCTAGATGTCATTGTGTCTAAAACACAGAATATAGCATATGTCTCAGTGGCCTGTCACTATGTCATCATGTCTAAAATATAGAATTTAGTAGATTTCCAGTGGCCTATCATCATGTCTCTAAGTTACAGTTCAACAATTTTCTAGTTCAAGTGCCCCTTTATGACACTTTTGCTTACTATATCCCAATATGAATAATAAGTCTAAAAGCTTGTCATTCTAATCATTTTCCACACAAGAAATATGATCTTACATCATTCGTTAGAACATTAAACTCATGCATACTAACAATGCATATGCTTCTCTCTACAACATAGAGTCAATTTTTTCATGATGCATAACATAGGAGTTTTAAGCATTCTAAAATTCATATAAATTCTATTCAACATGGATATGCATACATTTATAGTATACGAAAATATTTAACCACGTAGGAGGCATTTCCCTCTATTTCAATGAAGCCAAACCCACCAAAAGCTCCGCGCGGGCGTCCGAAACGTTAACGAAGCTTCGATAATCACTCCTAGCGCCCTAAGAGATAGGTTAGGGGAGTTACAACATCGAAACGACAATTCATGAGTTCAAACATTAAGCAACTCAAGGAAAGGGCTAAAAACTCACCGAAAATGGTGAAAATCTCTCTTGATCTCCAAAAGGGAGCAAGAATCCTTCAAAACCAACCTAAAGGAAGGTTCTAATAAAATCAATCAAGATCAAAAAACCTCAACTCAAAAATCTCCATTTCTAACCCTAAATCTCAAAACCTAGGATTCCAACTAGCATAAAGCAACAAAACACAAATCTAAAGGAAAGAAACTTGTTGCTTACCTCTTGAAAGCTCCAAACCATGCCTAGAGTCCTCTAGGGTTGAAGGTTGATCCTCAAACAAGCTCCAATCCCGAAATCCGAGCTTCTCCCATGGAGGAATCCAACAATAAGCAAAGAAGAGTAAATGGGAGGAGATCAAAACCTACAAAAATCCATCAAAAATGGAAAAGAACTCAAGAGGGGGAGTTCTTATCTCTTCTCCATAGGTCTAGGGCTCAAAAGAACAGCTAAGGGGGCTGGGATGGTATTTAAAGAGGTTGCAACAATTGCAAATACACCCCTCCCCGAAAACAGTCCAGTCTGCATTGTGTACCGGTATACGGGTAAGTGTACCGGTACACTTCCTACGAAACAGCCCAACCCGAGCCTCGGGTTGGCAGAAAACCAATAGTGTACCGGTACAACCATCAAGGTGTACCGGTACAAATCCTGTACCGGTACAACCATCAAGGCTGTACCGGTACACAGCCTGGCTGAGGCTGACCCGAGAGCAGGACCAACAATCCATCTTTTTGGATTTTGGTACAAGCTTTAAACCTCAATTCTCGGGACTCGAACCATAGGTCGGAACGCTGTCCACTACCCTCCACTAAGTGTGGAAAAGTTTGGAATACAAATCAAACACTCGAACCTCACTATTTGCAACGGTTTAGTGTGTTACATTCACCCCTCCTAAAATGAAGTTTCGTCCGCGAAACTCGAAAGCAAACAACATACCTCAAGACTCCATCTGAAAATGATAGGGATAGCGCTCCTACAGCGCACTCTCCAGCTCCCACGTGGGCTCCCGCTCCTCGTGGTTGCTCCAAAGGACCCTTACATACGGAATGTCCCGGTTCCGTAATTTCTTCACCTCGCGAGCCAAGATCTTCACTAGTTGCTCCTTGAAGCTCAAGTCGTCCCGCAACTCCACAGGTGTAGCATCCAACACATGTGTCGGGTCGAAAACGTACTTCCGAACGACCGATACATGAAAGACGTTGTGTACGCCCGATAAGTTTAGCGGTAGAGCAAGCCGATACGCTACCGGACCTACACGTTCCAAAATCTCATACGGTCCAATGAAACGGAGGCTCAACTTACCCCGAACCCCAAATCTCTTGATTCCTCTTGTCGGCAAGACCTTCAAGAACACATGGTCTCCAACTTGGAACTCCAAGTCTCGCCGTCGTCGGTCGGGGTAGCTCCTCTGTCTACTCTGTGCCGTCAACAGTCGCTCCCGAGCAATTCGAACCTTGTCCTCAGCTTCCTGGAGCACATTAGGGCCTAAAGCCAATCTCTCGCCTACTTCGCTCCAATGAAGTGGCGATCTACACTTCCGTCCATAAAGTGCTTCGAAGGGCGCCATCTTGATGCTTACTTGATAACTATTGTTATAGGCAAACTCCGCCATCAGTAGATGCTGCGACCATCCTCCCTAGAAGTCTATCACACATGCTCGGAGCATATCCTCTAAAGTCTGTATGGTGCGCTCCGACTGCCCATCACTCTGAGGGTGGAAAGGAGTGCTAAAGTCCAGTCGAGTGCCTAGGGCGTCCTGTAAACTCCTCCAAAAGTGAGACACAAACCGAGTGTCTCGGTCCGATACTATCGATGTAGGCACTTCATGAAGTCGCACAATCTCATCAAGGTACACTTGTGCGAGCTTCTCTCTGGTCCAAGTACTATGAATAGGTATGAAGTGCGCCGACTTCGTCAACCTATCCACGATCACCCATATAGCATCATGCCCGGCCTGGGAGCGGGGCAATTGAGTCACGAAATCCATAGTGATCTTCTCCCACTTCCACACGAGAATAGGCAAACTCTGAAGTTTTCTCGCGGGTAGTCAATGCTCAGCCTTTCCTTGTTGGCAAGTTAGACAACGAGCTACAAACTCGCCAACATCCTTTTTCATCCCGAGCCACCAATAGAGCAACTTTAAGTCCTTGTACATCTTGGTGCCTCCGGGATGTATAGCATAGGGTGCCTGGTGCGCTTCTTGAAGAATATCCTCTTTAATTTTCGAATCCGCCGGAACACAAAGTCGTCCATGAAAGCGCATCAACCGTTGGTCGTCCGCGAGGAAATCGCCGGTGCAACCATCAACCATTTTACCTCTAATCTTTTGCAATTACACATCAGAAACTTGCTTTTCTTTGATTCTATCCAACAATGTAGGTTGCACTACCAAAGCCATCAACCTTAAGGGTGTGTCTAGAGTTATCACCTCCAACTCCAACCGCTTCATCTGCTCGATCAACTGCAGTTGAGTAACAACGTGCATCGCTAAGTTTTCTGTCGATTCCTACTTAGCGCATCCGCCACCACGTTAGCCTTACCCGGGTGGTATAGAATTGTCAGGTCGTAATCCTTGAGCAGCTCCAACCATCTGCGCTGTCTCAAATTCAACTCCTTCTGAGTAAACAGGTACTTTAAGCTCTTGTGATCATGTATACTTCACATCGCTCGCCATAAAGATAGTGGCGCCATAGCTTCAATGCGAAAACTACGGCCGCCAACTCCAAATCATACGTCGGATAGTTCTTTTTATATTCCTTTAGTTAGTGCGAAGCATACGCGATCACTTTGCCATCCTGCATCAACACACATCCCAATCCATTAAGTGAAGTATCACTATAAACCACATACCCTTCTCCAGCTATCGGCAGGGTTAGGATCGGGGCGGTCGTCAATCTTTGCTTCAACTCTTGAAAGCTCCTTTCAGACGCATCGTTCCAAATAAACTTGACGCCTTTATGCGTGAGCCTCGCAAGGGGAGTAGATAACTTAGCAAACCTCTCGACAAATCTCCGGTAGTAGCCGGCCAATCCAAGAAACTCCGAATCTCCGTGACGCTCGTCGGTCTCGGCCAATCCCTGATAGCCTCAATCTTTTTGGGATCCATTGTAATACCTGATCCCGAAATCAGATGTCCAAGAAAAGCTACCTCTCGAAGCCAAAATTCGCACTTTTTTAGCTTGGTATAGAGCTCCTTTTCCCGAAGTACTTGAAGTACAAGCCTCAAATGCTCCTCGTGATCTGCATCACTTCGGAAATAAACAAAAATGTCGTCAATGAACACCAAGACAAACCTGTCTAGAGAAGGCTTAAAAACACGGTTCATTAGATCCATAAAAGCTGTCGGGGCATTAGTAAACCCGAACGGCATAACTGTGAACTCGTAATGTCCATACCGTGCTTTGAAGGCAGTCTTCGATACATCCTCAGGCTTGATCTTTAACTGGTGGTATCCCGACTGCAAGTCTATCTTGGAATACACACACGATCCCTGAAGCTGATCAAACAAGTCGTCGATCCTCGGCAACGGATACTTATCTTGATCGTGACCTTATTAAATTCACAATAGTCCACATATAGGCGAAGTGATCCGTCATTTTTCTTAACGAACAGAACTGGCGCTCCCCACGGTGAGACGCTCGGTCGAATGAAGCCCTTGTCCAACAGATCCTGGAGCTATGCCCCCAGCTCCGCCGGTGCCATCCTATAAGGTGCCTTCGAGATTGGAGTAGTCCCAGGAACGAGGTCTACCATAAACTCGATCTCCCTATCGGGTGGCATACCGGGTAGCTCAGCTTGAAACACGTCACAAAACTCCCGCACCACCGGAATATCCTCAATCCTAGAGGCGTCGTCCCCGCCCCTCAGCACGACACTAGCCAAATAGGCTACGCAATCTCTGCTAATCAGCTGCCTAGCTCGAGACGAGCTGATCGTCATCGCAAAAAGCGAACTCTGGCAACCTCTAAACACAACCTCAGTTTGTCCCGGTTCTCTAAAAGTAACCGTACGATTCTTGCAATCTATCATGGCATAATACTTAGTTAACCAATCCATGCCTAAGACCACATCAAATTCACCCAGCTTGCGCAAGGCTAGCAAGTCCACGAGCATAATCCAATCTCCTACCCGAATAGGGCAACTGGGGCAATACTCTCTAATATCTAAAGAGTGGTCGGGGACAACTACACGTCCCGGATGCAACAAAGAAAGCATAGGGATGCCATGCAACTCGGCAAACAGCCGATTTATGAATGAATGCGATACACCGGTATCAAATAATGCACGAATTCTAATGCCATCAAGTAAAATCATACCTGCGATCACATCCTCGGTTGCTGCCGCCTCCTCGGTCTTAGCGGCATACATACGCCCACTCGGGGCCTGTCGAGAACCCTCGCTCTCGCCCTGGACGGGTGGCCACCCAGGCTGGTACTGCGCCGATGGAGTCCCCTGGCTGGCGGCTCGTAGAGCCGGTGCCGATGCAGCTGATGGTGCCGGTGACGATCTCTTCGGGCACTCAGTCCGAAAGTGGCCCTCCTGGCCACACAAGTAGCACCTGCCTTCCCGCTGTGGACACTGCGGTGGAGTGTGAGGACCACCGCAGATCACGCACTAGGGAGGTCGGCATCGATCAGGACCTCCTCGCTGCGCTGCCGGGCCGCGCCCACGCTGCTGGCTCCTAGTGTGTTTCGGTGGCCTCCTAGAGTGCGTCTCGCTCGTACCCTCCGCCGCAGGCCTCTTGGCCTTACCCCTGTCCAAGCCCTCTCGTCGCTCCTGCATCTCTGCCGCGCCGCTCTCCACGATGAGCACGCGATCCACCACCTCCCGGTAGGTTTGGAGATTAGAGGATTGCACGAACCGGAAGATCGACGGTCGCAACCCCCGCTCGAAGATGCGGGCCTTGTCCTCGTGGTCCCGCATGACGAAAGGCAAGCAGTGAAGAAGCCGAGAAAACTCCCTCTCGTACTAGACCACAGTGTGGTCTCCCTAGCGCAAGCTGCGCAGATCCTGCTCCATCTTCCTCTTGGCGCTGGTCGGGAAGTAGTGCACCAGTAGAAGCTCCTTGAACTTCTTCCATGTAATAGCCTCCAAGTCGGTGCTGGGGTTCTCTTGAAGATCCAACCACCAGCGATAGGCCTCGCTGTCCAGATGGTGAGTGGCGAGCCATACTCGATCTCGCTCATCCACGAAGGTATCGCAGAAGAGCTTCTCCATATGCATCAACCACTTTTCCATGATCCAGTGGTCGACCTTCTCGCCGTCGAAGATCCGATGACCGCACCTCCTGAACTCGTTGAGGCGCTCCATCAGTCGGTCCCGCTCCGCCCCCTAAACCAACACGGGAAAAATAGCTCCAATCGGGGGTGCCTGAACAGGTGGCGCCGCCAAAGCCTCCTCCTGAGGCGCGGCCATGGGCGCCGCACACGACGAACTGGGCGCAGGGGACGGCGCTCTCGGTGCGACGTCCACAACCGGTGCTGGCGTTGTAGGGGCCTGGGTCTCCCTGGAAGCTGCCGCCTGCTGCAGAAGAAGGTCCTCCAGGCGCTTCATCCGCGCCTTCTGTCGGCGCGCCGTATCAGCCTGCTGTTCGGCCGCCGCCGCCTGCTGAGCCACGAGATCAGTAAGGGTCGCAAGCTGGCTCCTCAACTCACGGACCTCGCCGGATCCGGAGGTCTCGACCTCCTCCAAGTTTGCCGCATTATTCGCTCCGGCAGATTGAGAGTGTGTAATCGTCATCGTCACTACAACATAATAAAAGCGTAAGTTAATAACCCACGCTATCGAATCCCCGCTCAAGCAGATAATGTTAGGTCCTATGTGTTAGCAAGTTTCGTGGGTCGAGTCGGAGTCTTGAAGTAGTCCGGAGCGGAGTATTGAAGATCGAAGAATCCAAGACTTCGAAGAATCGGAAAGGACGCAAAACACGCAAAACTTGAATCCCGATGCTTAGGTAAGCTTTAAATCTTGTTTATGGTGATTCATACTTAATTATAGATCTTAGAATCATATTTTCAAGTTGTAATTGATTAGAAAGTTTCTAAGAGCTTGTAAAACTCGAAATAATGCATTTTCAGCGAAAATTGCATTGTTGTACCGGTACAAGGGTGTTGCTGTACCAGTACAGACATCGGCTATTGCTGCTGAGTTTTTCGATGGTTGTTCCGGTACAACCATCATGGCTGTACCAGTACAAGACCTGTTCCGGAACAAGCTGCAGTCTGTTTAGGGTACAGAAGCTTCGCAGAAAAATCTTCAGTCATGCTGTACCCTAGACAGCTTCTCTTGTACCGGTACAAGGTGCTGAATATGGAAAGAATCTTTCTCATCCTACTCCGGTTTGATTCTAAAGTCTATAAATAAGCTATTGGGCTTCTCTAACATATTAAGCATCACGAAAATACATGTTTGAGAAACCCTAGAGGCTCGGATTTCATCTAAAACCTATTTTCTACAAAAAGCCTCTTTTAGGTCAAATCGAGAGATTGAATTTTCAGATCAATATGTCGATTTGATTTCCACTTCGCTTGGAGTTCGCTTCCCTGGTTTTCATCGATACTCTAAGCGAAGGATCACCATACACATAATGTTCTTCATGATGGCGTCGTGGATTCGGCGTGTTTGACGGCGGTTCGTAGATTCGGATCGTGGGCTCGTGGATTCGAGTGACGTTCGTGGATTCGAACGTGTGCGAGGCGTTCGTGGATTCAGACGTGAGGGCGTGGACAACCCGGAGGATTGCGCGAGATCCATAGGAGGTTAAGAGAGGTTGAGTCCGTGGAGTCGGTAATCACCTTGTAATCTTTTCTCTTAGTGGATTATTTTTTCGCGTGTTGGTCCCGTGGGTTTTTCTCCAAATTGGAGCTTTCCTACGTAAATCTCGGTGTGATTTTTATTTTTCCGCATTTATTTTTATCGCATTGAGATTTGTGGTTTCTGGTTATTTCACCTATTCACCCCCCCTCTAGGTGATAGATACAATCTAGATAGATCCTTGGGCTCCTCAAAACTTTCAATTGGTATCAGAGCCGGATCTAGATAAATTGTTTATCTAATGGCCGAAGGTGGAAACATTAATCGACCACCGCTTTTCGATGGCACAAACTATGCCTATTGGAAAGTTCGCATGAGAGCTTTTCTAATTGCAATCGATGAGCGCGTTTGGCAATCTATTGAATTTGGATGGAAACATCCTATTGAAAAGGTCGAGAATGTCGAAACGCCAAAACCACGGACCAAGTGGGCGAAAGATGAAAACGAGTTATCTTCGTTTAATGGTAAGGGCATAAATGCTTTATTTAATGCATGGCCACAAACGGAGTTTACTCGCGTTTCGGCATGTGAAACCGCCAAGAAAATTTGGGACATTCTACAAATACACATGAAGGTACTAGTTTAGTAAAAATTCAAAAGCTCCAAATGTTGACTAGTCAATTTGATTCTATTCGTATGGAGGAGCATGAATCTTTCACCGATTACTATACTAGACTTCAAGATATTATTAACACATGTGCTAATTTAGGAGAGAAGATCCCGGATGCTAAAGTTGTTCGTAAAATTCTTCGAACTCTTCCGGAACGTTTTCGGGCTAAAGTAGCCGCGATCGAAACGGTCAAACATCCGGACGAGATGAAAGTCGAAGAGTTAGTGGGTGCTTTTCAAACTTATGAGATGACTTTTCCTACTAACCAATCTTCTTCCGAGTCTTTTTCTAAAAGCACAGGGGTTGCACTCAAATCAACAAAGAAAGAAGAAGACGATTCGAAATCCGATGAAGATGTATCGCTTGCCGACTTTGAACATCAACTTGCACTTCTCACGAAAAAGTTTCGCCGGAATTTCTGAAAGAGCAAATTGAATAAACCTTCATCTTCGAAGCAACAAACATTTCCTAAGTCTTCATCTTCTAACGAGAAGAAGCGTGCAAAGGCTTCAAAAGAAAAGGAAGAATTTGAAGGCGAGATCCGATGCTACAAGTGCAAAGGCTACGGCCACATCGCGACGGATTGTCCTTCAAAGAAGGCTTATAAGTAAAAGGCTTTGCAAGCAAAGACGTGGGATGATACAACTTCAAGTGATTCAAGTTTAAGTAACGAAGAAAAGAATGAAAATCTTGCTTTATTTGCTAAATCTACCTTGCCTTCGTCTAACGTTGTGTGTTTATCTTCCATTGCTACTAATTACAATATTTCTCTTTCTTCACATGATTCTTCGAGCGACAATGGCGAAAGCGAGGTCGACGACGACATAGCGGAAGCATACAATCAACTTCTTATTGAATCAAAGAAGATGGCTAAACTTAATAAGAAGTTGAGGCGTTGTTTGTTGAATCTCGAAGAGGAAAACAACAACTTGAAGACCACGAACAAAGCTCTTGAGGAGGAAAGGGAATCAATTTTGAAAAATAATTCGGACCTCCAAGAGAAGCTTAATGAAGCGGAATCAACGATCAAATCTTCTAACGACAAGATTGGATTTTTGGAGCATCAATTTCATGAATCGCACAAGTCCAATCAAGCCTTGATCGACCAAGTTCGTCAACTCCAAACCGACATTCAAAAGTTTTCATCGGGATCTAAGAAATTGGATCAAATGCTTGGATTGGGTCAAACAAACAAGATGGGCCTTGGTTATGAACGAACATACGTTGAGAAGGATTCAAAATCAACTTCTAAAGTCTCAACAATTTCGAAAGAGAAGGTATGTCATAAATGTGGCATGAAAGGACACATTAAAAGAAATTGCTTAAATAAGGAAACGAAGAATCAATCGGCAATGTCTAAACCTCAATCGACATCACCTTCAACTCGACATCCACCAAGGAATCAAAAGAAAGATCGATTGAATGTGCAACGCAAAATCCGACCGAATCCTATTGCAAACCGGAATTCTAAGCCTAAAAGACAAGTTCAACCGAAGCCTCAAGCGACGAAACGACCAACGGTTGATCAAAAATCTAAACAAACGGCACCTAACGTCAACAAGTCGAGAAAACCAACGATTCAACAAGTTTGGATCCGGAAAGGTGATATTTTTCCTTGCTCTTTGTCTTAGTTTGTTTTATTGTTTATGTAATGCTTTGTTTGGTGCTTATTGCATAGTTTTATTCATTGCATTACATGTTTAGACGATTTTTGGTGCTTGAATTTTTTTTTTGGTTTATAAATCGGTTTGAGGAGAGGTGTTTGGAAATTTAAAAATTTTTTGAGAAAGGAGATGATTGAGAATCAATTTTTTTTTTTTGAGAAGAGAATTTTTTTCAAAGTTGTTGAAACGGTGTTTAACTTCACAATCATATTAAGTTAAATTTATATTAATTATCATTTTTACTCCACTTTTTATTATTTTGACGATAATTTAATATATAATTTCTTAATACATATATTTATCAAAATTTTGAAATCAAATTTGATCTCTTGGTGATTAATCTATCTCGGTTGTGTGTGTTAAATATGATAGATGGATATTCGCTAATAGACTAAAATTTGTCAAAATATTTTCAATTGTGAGATTGTCTAATTTAGGGGGAGTTTGAAATTGTTTAAAAAAAAAGAAAAAAACTCCTATGTTTAAAAAGATGTGGAAAGAGTTACATCCAAAAGGAGTGTGAAAACTACAACCACATGTAGGAAAGAGCTACCACCCCGGTCGTCCGGTAAGTGTGTGAAGCTACCACATGAAGATTGAATTGATTAACCGAAAGAAAGGTTGAAAAATAAATAAATATTTTAGAATCTTCGGTGTTATAAGGTGGTAAGTTGAAAAGATGCTCAAAGAGCCACCCCCGGAGCTATATTAGGTAAATCTCTATTTTGAACGGATTGCGACAAATTGGTGTCAATTTAGCCGAATTTCTATAAAATTATTTTTTCATGAACTGTTACATCTTGATGATTTTGAAACTTGAGATTATTTTTTATAACAAAATTTTGGTATTTCGATGTATTTTGAGATCTTATAATATTTTACCTTCATTATAATAATTTTTGGAGTTAAAGCCTTAATTTGTATGAATTTATTTAAATGTGATGGATTTTTAAAGCATAATTTTCGAAAAAAAATTTCACATTTTGCTCATTGTACCGGTACAAGAACCCGTGTACCGGTACAAGGTCTGTACCCGAGCGGCTTATAACCGGGTATAGCGTTTCATTTTATCTCAAATCAAAACCAAATTTCTCTCTTTCTCTCTCTAAAAATCCCCGGTGCCTTCCTCTTCCAGATCTCCACGATTTCCTGCCGAAATTTGTGAGTATTTAGCTTGGATTTATTCGTTTCATCGCGTTCATGTTTATTTTTTGAAAATATTCCAAGTTGAAGCTAGATCTCTGTTTTTAATCGTTTTTGATGTAATTTTTTGCTGTAGATCAGTGCTTAAGGACATTATCTTGCTTCTAGAACACTTAGATCAGGTTATAACGCTATATTTTTCGTTGATCTATGATCCTTATATCATAATACATGGAATTTCGGGATTTTGGTGCAATATCAATTTTTTGATAAAATTTTTTGCATGGATGAGTTGGAAATAGCATTAGTATCCATTCTAAGATTATCAGATATTTTTTTGCTATTTTTACAGATTTTTTCAAAATTTTCTTCATAAATGGCTCATTTTCATGTAGGAAATGGTGTTTTCGCTCGTGATCCTACTTTTGGTGCTTATGGCCGCCAGTCGTGGTCGTGGTGGTGGTTGAGGACGACGTGGAACCTCAAAGAGAGACCATGCTGCTACAGGAGAGTCCGGTTCAGATCCGGAGTATCAAGCAAGCTCACAAGAAGAAACAGAAGAATCGGTGACTCGAGCTGCTAAAGGAAAGGGTGTTGTGGGCGAATCATCTCGTGGCGGTGGTTCTCGTACGCGTGAGGGACATACAAAACAAGCTGCGGATGTCCCTTCAGCACGACAAAGGTTATATATGTCGAAGTCGTGCATAGCTGAGCGCTTCGTGAACTTCAATGACCTGATTCGGGATGTTCCTGATTTTGGACGACTGCTACAGCGTGCACCGATTGAGCCAGTTGGACGGATCCCTACCAAGGCTCCCTTCTGTGTGGAACTCATTCGGGAGTTCTATATGAATGGAAAGGTGCTTGCTGATGACGAGGAGACAGGCACTTTTCTTTTTGAGACTGTTGTGCGTAAGAAGAGAGTCCCAGTTACTCCCTATACTATTGGAGAGATCTTGGGAATGCATGTAGACACTACAGGTATTCTCTATACAACAGGAGGATTCCAATCGTCAACTCACATGGATATTGTTCTTGGAGCTATATGCAAGGCCGGTGTTCACATGACTCATGGCTACATAGAATCCAAGGATTTATTACCTGAGTACCACTTGCTATCTTTGGTCATGAGCTACAATGTTCAACCAACCATCGGCACGAAGAGGATCCGTTGGGAGAGATTAGTTTTGCTATATCTTCTTGGTCATCCTGAGCAGGCTCATGGATTGAACATCAACATTCCATTTCTGATCTGGCAAAGGATGATACACGTGATTCAGGGTGCCACTCGACGGGATCTACTTCCATTCCCTGTTCTGATTACGAGGATTCTACAAGCAAATGGAGTAGATACATCATGTGACAAGTATGATGTTGGCCTTGGGCCTATTGATTCAGTGACTTGGGCTAAGTCTGTTAGCACTCTCAAGTCATTCCATCAGACCAAGGGGCCACCTCCTGAAGCATCTAGCCCAGCACCTCCACCGAGAGCAGCTTCTAGCTCTGCTCCTCTGCCTCCATCCCGAGGGAGTTATGGTACTTCATCTAGTTCGGGGGAAACGACGACGTTGGAATCAGTTAAGGAGGATTTGCGAAAATTAAAGAAGAATGTGAACAATATTGGGAGAAAAGTTGAGTCAAGCATCAAGACATTTGAATTAAGTATCAAAAGGATGATGGATAAGATGGGGTGTCGACATGATGATATTTGGGAACCTACTCCATTTTATGGCACGTATCAGCGGTCATCTTCCCAACATCCACTCATTCCTCCTGCAACAGGTGCGTCAGGCGCTGGAGCATCTGGATCTAGTGCTGGCGCAGAGGATGATGACGACGAGGACACAGAGTGATGTTTTCCAGAGCTTCATGTTTTATCTTAGATTTATGTTTTCATGTTTAGTTTACACTTCTACTTGTATTTGTTGCTTTCTCTCTTAGGCCTGTATCTATAATTTAACTTTGATGTTTCTTTTTAGTGGATTTTCTCTTTTTATGCTTTTTGGCAATTTTCTGACAAAAAGGGGGAGATCACAAGATGAACAGGTAATTGAACAAAGGGGGAGAAGTGGTGAACAAAGGTGGAGAAAAGAAGAAAGAAGCAATTGAACAAAGGGGGAGAATGGTAAAAGAATAAATTGAACAAATTGGAATGTTTTGCAGGATTTCAAGACTTCAAGACTCCTAGTTGCGTCTAAGTCATAGAGTCTGTTTTAGGAGTTTTGAATGTATTTTGAGTTTTAATTTGTATTTAGATTACACGCGAGAGGTTCATTATTTTGGTAATGACAATTGAACTTCGTTTTTTTTTTAAATGTAATGTTTGTGGTTTGAGTGTGTTTTGTCACGAAATTGCCAAAGGGGGAGATTGTTAGGTCCTATGTGTTGGCAAGTTTCGTGGGTCGAGTCGGAGTCTTGAAGTAGTCCGGAGCGGAGTATTGAAGATCGAAGAATCCAAGACTTCGAAGAATCGGAAAGGACGCAAAACACGCAAAACTTGAATCCCGGTGCTTAGGTAAGCTTTAAATCTTGTTTATGGTGATTCATACTTAATTATAGATTTTAGAATCATATTTTCAAGTTGTAATTGATTAGAAAGTTTCTAAGAGCTTGTAAAACTCGAAACAATACATTTTCAGCGAAAATTGCATTGTTGTACCGGTACAAGGATGTTGCTGTACCGGTACAGGCATCGGCTATTGCCGCTGAGTATTTCGATGGTTGTTCCGGTACAACCATCATGGCTGTACCGGTACAAGACCTGTTCCGGAACAAGCTGCAGTCTGTTCAGGGTACAGAAGCTTCGCAGAAAAATCTGCCGTCATGCTGTACCCTGGACGGCTTCTCTTCTACCGGTACAAGGTGCTGAATATGGAAAGAAACTTTCTAATCCTACTCCGGTTTAATTCTAAAGTCTATAAATAAGCTATTGGGCTTCTCTAACATATTAAGCATCACGAAAATACATGTTTGAGAAACCCTAGAGGCTCGGATTTCATCTAAAACCTATTTTCTACAAAAAGCCTCTTTTAGGTCAAATCGAGAGATTGAATTTTCATATCAATATGTCGATTTGATCTCCGCTTCGCTTGGAGTTCGCTTCCCGGGTTTTCATCGATACTCTAAGCGAAGAATCACCGTACACATGATGTTCTTCATGATGGCGTCGTGGATTCGGCGTGTTTGACGGCGGTTCGTGGATTCGGATCGTGGGCTCGTGGATTCGAGTGACGTTCGTGGATTCGAACGTGTGCGAGGCGTTCGTGGATTCGGACGTGAGGGCGTGGACAACCCGGAGAATTGCGCGAGATCCATAGGAGGTTAAGAGAGGTTGAGTCCGTGGAGTCGGTAATCACCTTGTAATCTTTTCTCTTAGTGGATTATTTTTTCGCGTGTTGGTCCCGTGGGTTTTTCTCCAAATTGGAGTTTTCCCACGTAAATCTCGGTGTGATTTTTATTTTTTCGCATTTATTTTTATCGCATTGAGATTTGTGGTTTTTGGCTATTTCACCTATTCACCCCCCTCTAGGTGATAGATACAATCTAAATAGATCCTTGGGCTCCTCAAAACTTTCAGATAATACCCAAATCATGCGAAAGTAAGGAAATATTCTTCACCACTAACTCCCGATGTTACATTGTCGGCCGCCAACGTAACCCTCCGCGAAGTTAGAAGCTATACACTTCGATCAACTCCAACTTTTCAGAGTTATCAAAGATACCAAATCAAGATACTTTCGCTTACAAGTCGAATAGACCTCGTCTCTCACGAGCCTATTTTCTATAGTCCAACCGGCCTAAGATTTGCTAGGTCCACTAAGACTCAACCCTAGGCTCTGATACCAAATTAATCTATCACGCCCCGGGACTCAGCGGAAGCCCGCCCAGCACGTGCACAGACCCGCCATACGTCTAAAACATGTAAGGCGTCTAAAACAAAACGATAAATGAGACAATAAAAAAAAAACAACTAGAAGTATCAGAGCAATATACAACATCTAGAAACTAAAACAATTTGAAGAGTAGAGAGCTAAAATCACTAAATAAACCATAAAGTAGTACAACCAAAGATCCAAATACAAGTGCTAAAAGAATACATAGGTGGTCTCTATACAT
The DNA here is from genome assembly GCF_001540865.1 of Ananas comosus. Classification (NCBI taxonomy): domain Eukaryota; kingdom Viridiplantae; phylum Streptophyta; class Magnoliopsida; order Poales; family Bromeliaceae; genus Ananas; species Ananas comosus. The sequence continues at coordinate 8,015,222 of NC_033637.1, forward strand.
GGAAATAAAATCTCTCGCTCTCCCAAAACATAAAAAGAGGGGAAACCACCTAAGAGTAAAAGCAAATCCTCGCTATCTAGCTAGTGATCCCCTTGCCGCGGTCCCGTACCTCCGCCGGTGCAGAGGGCTCTGAAAGAAAAACATAAAACAGAAGGCGTGAGAACTATTAAATAATAGTTTCCAGTGGGCAATTATTGACTTCAGTGAAATGCACCACTAGTCCCAAAACTAAACAAGTAAGGTAAGTAAGACAGGTAAGAATAATATGAACAAATAAATCACTGAAATGGAAGCTCACTATAGCATGATGTCACTACTATCATCAGTAATAATCTACCACATGATCTCTACTTAGCATGAATTTGCATAAGTAATAAACTACCACATGATCTCTACATAGTATGAATTTGCATAAGTAATAAACTACCATGGCATAATTGCAGAAGTATAAGCCCAACACAATAATCACAAGCTAGAATGGTAATGTGTCATTAACTACTATTCTAGTCAATGTCCAAAAGGTACAATATGTCACCAGTAACCCAATCCTGTGGAAGCTACCCGTAGGTAGTCCGGCCTGCGCCATGCCACCAATGGCCCCGTGGTAGTCAACATCCCCACTCTAGGAATGAACCTCCCCCACGCCATCCCATTTTGGCGCCCAATCTCGCACAGGCGAGCATATGTCGCGATGGCTATCTCCGGAGTGCCAACTTGTAGGAAGCGACCCTCACAAATATGTGCGAATGAGCACAATGGCATGCAAGCGAATAAGTCAGTCTCAGGTCCCAGTAGTTCATCACTGTTTCATCGGATCTAAAATCCGGAATACAGCACACGTCCCAAAGGCTTGCCTCTATGTCATCGTGTATAAAACACGGAATATAGTAACTGTCTCAATGGCCTATCTTTATGTCATCATGTCTAAAACATGAAATTTAGTAGATTTCCAGTGGCTTATCATAATGTCTCTAAGTTGCAGTTCAACAATTTTCTAGTTCAAGTGCCCCTTTATGACACTTTTGCTTACTATGTCCCAATATAAATAATAAGTCTAAAAGCTTGTCATTCTAATCATTTTCCACACAAGAAACATGATCTTACATCATTCGTTAGAACATTAAACTCATGCATACTAACAATGCATTTGCTTCTCTCTACAACATAAAGTCAATTTTTTCATGATGCATAATATAGGAGTTTTAAACATTCTAAAATTCATATAAATTCTATTCAACATGTATATGCATACATTTATAGTATACAAAAATATTTAACCACGTAGGAGGCATTTCCCCCTATTTCAATGAAGTGAAACCCACCAAAAGCTCCGCGCGGGCGTCCGAAACGTTAACGAAGCTTCGATAATCACTCCTAGCACCCTAAGAGATAGGCTAGGGGAGTTACAACATCGAAACGATAATTCATGAGTTCAAACATTAAGTAACCCAAGGAAAGGGCTAAAAACTCACCGAAAATGGTGAAAATCTCTCTTGATCTCCAAAAGGGAGCAAGAATCCTTCAAAACCAATTTAAAGGAAGGTTCTAATAAGATCAATCAAGATCAAAAAGCCTCAACTCAAAAATCTCCATTTCTAACCCTAAATCTCAAAACCTAAGGTTTCAACTAGCATAAAGCAACAAAACACAAATCTAGAGGAAAGAAACTTGTTGCTTACCTCTTGAAAGCTCCAAACCAAGCCTAGAGTCCTCTAGGGTTGAAGGTTGATCCTAAAACAAGCTCCAATCCCGAAATCCAAGCTTCTCCCATGGAGGAATCCAACAAGAAGCAAAGAAGAGCAAAGGGAAAGAGATCAAAACCCACAAAAATCCATCAAAAATGGAAAAGAACTCAAGATGGGGAGTTCTTAGCTCTTCTCCATAGGTCTAGGGCTCAAAAGAGCAGCTAAGGGGACTGGGGTGGTATTTAAAGAGGTTGCAACAATTGCAAATACACCCCTCCTCGAAAACAGCCAAGTCTGCATTGTGTACCGGTACATAGGAAAATGTATTGGTACACTTCCTACGAAACAGCCCAACCCGAGCCTCGGGTTGGCAGAAAACCAATAGTGTACCGGTACAACCATCAAGGTGTACCGGTACAAATCCTGTACCGGTACAACCATCAAGGCTGTACCGGTACACAGCCTGGCTGAGGCTGACCCGAGAGCAGGACCAACAATCCATCTTTGTGGATTTTGGTACAAGCTTTAAACCTCAATTCTCGGGACTCGAACCATAGGTCGGAACGCTGTCCACAACCCTCCACGAAGTGTGGAAAAGTTCGGAACACAAATCAAACACTCGAACCTCACTATTTGCAACGGTTCAGTGTGTTACAGCGGCCGCTTCTCTACATTGGGCCGTGAACCGGGCTACATGCTTGACCGTATTCTCGATCTTATCTCCCGAGAACTTGTCGAACTTCGGCATTTTTCAGTTTGCCGGATACGGATGTTCTGCGTCTATATTCGTGGGATAAGGGGAACGAAATACAGGCTGCACTGCCGGCCTTGCACCAACTCCAACAGTATTTCGGATGGCTTCTTCGATTTGCGCATATATTTCATTATTGTTTTCCTACAAAGGAACTTGTGCTTGTACTGCATTCGGTCCTTGTAATGGTCCGAAGTTTTGTACTATGGAATTGCTCCTTAAATATTTGGAGCCTCCCCCCCAGCTCTAGCCCCTACATTTTGGGGCTGGTACGTTGCCATCGGCGGAGGTGGTGGCAATTCCCATGTAATATTCGGCTGTTGACCGGTATTGACGACGGCCGGTCTGTAAACCGCTTGAAATGGTGCCCCCTGATATTGGGGTTGTCCATTTACCGGTATCGTAGGATTTTGCAATACTGGTGTCATCATAGGCCCTTGTAAGCCTGTCATTGGTTGCTCATTTCGAGACAATAATTGCCCTATTCGTGCAATATTTTCATTATAGGCCGTGATAGCGGCCAGCACCGCGTCTAGTCGAGCGGTACTTTGATGGATATTTTGATCTAAAGTTTGTAGGACTTGGCTCATTTGGCCGAGCGCCTGAGTTAGACTCGGCTCTTGATGAGCCGACTGTCCACTAGTTTCTCCTTCAACTGGCAAAATTGTTTGACATTCGCCAGCATTGTCTGAATCACTAGGTTGATCACTTCCAGAATTTCTAGGAACAACCCTTTTGCGCAAATTCATGGCATTATCATCAGCCATAATTTCAATAAAAATATGAATTTACCTAAAATCGAGTCCCACCGGGCGTGCCAAAAATTATTAGTAGCCGAATTTTTCGACCTTTGACCCAGTCAAAGATCTTCCTCGCGAAGCGCGTCGGGGTTGAAACGGCTCCGAAATATGACCCTCGAAGTTTGCGCCCTTCGACAGATCAAGCGATTCGGCTGATGAAGGATCGGATCAGCCGGGTTCGAAGACCTTTACCGTAAAATCGGTTCGGCTGGATGAGCCGAATGTATGAACTGTGCAGGGATCAATATCAGCAGAAGAGCCGAATAGAAGAAGTACAGAGTAACTGGTCGGCTGAAAGAGCCGAATGCCTATATATATATATATATATATATATATATATATATATATATATATATATANTATATATATATATATATATATTAATTAAACAGAGTGTGCTCAAAGGGCATACAGACTCTGCAAATATAGTTTACAACAGAGTGATGCCCGTGGGGCAGAAAGACTCTGCAAATGTAGTCTACAACAGAGTGATGCCCGTGGGGCAGACAGACTCCAGAGTTCTACTTAGCGAACTACTCCTAGGAAAGCAGTAAATGCGGAAAAGAAAAAGATTACATTTAGACTATTACTAGAAAAGCGATAAAATGCAGAAGAAATAAGGGTGGTCTTTTGTTCGCAGGGAAAAAAGACCCCTATTGCAGGCTTTGAAATTACTATTTATAATAATATCAACCCACATTATTGGTTGGTTGGGGGAGTGGTTGTAACCATGAACGTGGAAGTTACGTCTCACTTTTCATAGAAGTTACGTCCCACTTCACATGGAAGTTATGCCCCACTTTACATGAAAGTTACGCCCCACTTCTCAACCGTTCCCGTCTAAACACTTTTGGCCTTCAAGCGCCTTATTGCCAACTCCTAGTGTATCACGTGTCCTTATTTTTTTGGCTCATACGTGGGTTAGGTCGGCGTGTTCATTTCAAACTTGGCATCAACAGTCTCGTCAATATCAAACCAACCCTGCCTTCTGTCCGCCTCGAGACGGAGTGAAATATATATCACATAATCTGCCCCCTGGGCCAGCGATACGATCCGGTGCCACGGCAACTGGGCCACATATGAACCGAAAAAAACTAAGTTTGAAACCTTGTTATACCGGAAGAAACTAGACGCAAAACTGTAAAAGGTAAATATACAGGGCTAATTTCTGAAGAAACCCTTATTAAAGTATGGAATTAATATTTTTAATATGAGAACAATCTTTGTATCACACGGTAACAAGTAATGTTCTAGTAGAAACTGGCTACTGCTGGAATTAATGCTTGCCCGCATTGGCATCAAAAGTTGGGCACCGGGTCAAATCTGTTCGGAAACAGAGCTCTTTTAATGTTGGCTTATCTGTCAGTCGCGTCGGATCTGCCACTCGGTTGAAAGTTATGAGACAAGTCCGCGGCTCGCTGATTGAACCTCAAACCTTCCACGGTTGACTAGTCAATGTTTTCAAATTATCTGCACGTCGACTACAAATTCAAGTGGTGTGCTACTGAGAAAAAGAACGTGATTAGCTCAGCTGGAACTATCAACAAATATTTTTTGAGTAGAATTTTCTTTTTTAAAAAAAAAATCATAATAACTTCTTCATTTAAATTCAGTTGTTACATAGCTGTTGTAACCTACAACAAGAAGTTTTCATTTGAAGATTGTATTTGGAAATTATGATTGTCTGATCAAATTCCTGTAGGCCGTCACATTTTTATTTTTATTTTTATTTTTATTTTTATTTTTATTTTATTTTATTTTTTTCTCAGAACAGATCCGCAAAGTGCCCCTAATTTTCATTCCTACCTTGATTGAATCTTTTGGATTAAGTGGACCCCGGTAGAGACCATCGTGCCAATTTCCAGTTTTCAACATCGACGGCTTGGGTGTCGCAGATTTCAAAGGCGCCCTCGCAGTGTAGACTAGACCGTGTTGTTGACACTACTATAAAATTGGATTTTATTGACAATTATTTTTTAAAGTTTTTTGATAATTATAATTATCGTTAAATACTTTCATGACAATTGTGATAATTAACTATCATTATTGATAAGGACGGTAAAAAATATTATGACATTTATTCTATAAAAGTTTAAACAACTGCCGCTAAATACTATCTAACAACAACTATTATAAATATTACTATAATTAATTATATGTGGCATAAAAAATAATACTAGGGGCCTGTTTGGATGCACAGTAAAAAATGTCCATAAAATTTATAAACTGTGGTTTCGGTCTAGATGAAATAGAGAATGCTGCAACTCTAAAAAATTCCATGGACTCAATTTAAGACTATTTGGATGCGCATTGTGCAATTTCACAAAATTTTTCTAAATTTTAAAAAATAAAAGTTAAAATTTAAAATTAAAATTTTAATAAAAATTTAAAATTTAAAATTTAAAATTTATGTGAAATGTGAAAAATTAAATTTTCAAATTTCAAATTTGATGTGAAATGTGAAATTTTAAATTTTCAATTTTGAAATTTGAAATTTCAAAATTTAAAATTTCAAATTTAACAAATCTAAATTTAATTTTTAAATTTTTTAATTTAAAATTTTAAAATAAAAAATTTAAAATTTAAATTTGAAAATTTGAAATTATTAGATTTTAATTAAATTTAAAAAATAAATTTAAAATTTTAAAAATAAATTTAATATTTAAAGTATAAAATTGAAATTTGAACTACGAGGTTTGAGATTTGAAATTTAAATTTAAAATTTAATTTTAAAAGTTAAATTTTAAAATTTAAAGTTTGAAATTTAAAATTTAAATTTTTAAAGTTAAATTTTAAAATTTAAAGTTTGAAATTTAAATTTAAATTTTAAATTTTAATTTTAAATTTTAAATTTGAAATTTTATTTTAAATAAAAAATTTAAAATTTAAAAAATTAAATTTAAAATTGAAATTATGAATTTTAATTTAAAATTTTAAAAATAAATTTCAAATTTGAAATTCGAACTATGAGATTTGAGATTTGAGATTTGAGATTTGAGATTCGAGATTTGAGATTTAAAATTTAAAATTTAAATTTTAATTTTAAATTTTAAATTTTAAATTTTAAATTACTTTGAAATTTTTAAAATTCAAATTTTAAATTTAAATCTAATTAATTAAATTTTAAAATTTGAAATTCTCTGAGTTTAAAAAATTTAAAATTTGAAATTTATTATTTGTTAAACTAAAATTTAAAATTTGATATTCGAAAATAAAAATTTGAATTTATACAATTAAAAAATAAAAAATTTAAAATTTGACATTTAAAATTTGAAATTATAAAATTTAAATTTGTTATATTTAGAATTTAAAAATCAAAATTTTAAATTTAAAATTAAAATTTTATTATAAAATTTAAAATTTAAAATCTTTATAGAAATTTAAAATTTTATTTTGAAATTTAAAAGTTTGAACTTTGATGCATTTTTTAAATAAGGGAGCTTAAGAATGGTGGATTTTTTTTCTTTTGGTTAGAGTGAATTATACTTTTACTCTTTTTTTTGAAGTATAGTTTAACTATACTCTAAAAATTACGTTACTTTTTTTTCTTCCAAACGCTTCATAGGATATTTTTCCTACCGACGTAGCATAGTTTAACTATACTACGTTTTTAGAAGTATCCAAACGGGGATTGCCAAATAAGATTTATAGCAGTAATTGTAATTAATATTAAAATGCTTGATTCACGGCAAACCACTCTAATAAATTGAAATATTAAAATATAATCATAGCAAAAGAGCATTAATAATTTGTAACAAATAATCCTAACTCACAAATTATGATTTTAATATTCAAATTAAATTTCGGACTTGAGTTTCTACCATAGTTAGTTAATTCGGGTATGGCAAAAATTCGGTACGGGTATAATTCGGATAAAATTCGTCTTCTAATTTTTAAATTTGTTGAAAAATATGGCTAAAAAATAAATTTGTCAATTATTCAGATACGTGATTTATACGGATATTATATGTTCACCAATTAAAAATTCGGCTATTAAATTAAGTTTTTTTTCTCTCAAGATTTATGCTATTCCTGATAGAATTAGAGAATAAACGAATTAATAAATAAATAAAACTCCGTATTATATCAAACGATAAAAAAATGAATTAATTGAATTAAAACATCGAGAAAGAAGAAGATCAGAATTCTTTATACTTATAAATTCGA
>NC_033637.1:8022635-8025590 GCF_001540865.1 Ananas comosus
GGGGGGGGGAGGTTGACGAAAGGTTTATTTTTTTCTTTTTCTGTTTTGGGCGAGGCGAAGGCTTTTTTTTTTCTGTTTCGGGCAAGCCGCGAGGCCCACGACCACGAGCGCGAGCGCCCGCCGAACCGTCTTTTTGGCCAAATAATTCGGCGCCCGGGAATTATTCGTGAATAAGTATTTTTTTACCCAAAAACACTTTTTTTTTCCGAATTTTTTGGAAAAATACGAATACGGCAGTTTAATTTGTTTTTTCAAAAATTCGCGAATTATCTAACTATGGTTTCCACAACAAAAAACTTGTTTGAATTTTAGCCGATCAATAACAAACTCTGAATGATATTAAACACCTAAAAAACTCAAATTCTAAATCCTTAGGCCTTATTGTTCCACTTTTTTAAGGTTCACTCAGGTCGATGGTAAGATCTGGCTGCTTGCAAAGTAACATTTGTAATTAATAGCAAGAATAAGCAATTCAGTAATAAAAAATAAATGTGAATCACAAAAATATTCATTTGAAGTTGAACAAGAAAGGATAATAAAATTAAGGAAAAAATCCAAACAAAATCAAAGCATCAAAAGTTTGCAATAGATTCATAATTAAGCAACAGTCATCACCCTCTTTAATGATACTAGTGAAGGCCCGCGCTTCGCAGCGGAAAATTCACGCAATTTTTAAAATATTTTTAACAAAATTTTTTAATTTTTTAATTTTTTAAATCTAATTTAAAATTTTAAACCTCAAAAAATTTAATATAAAATTATATATAATAAATAAATATATATTTATAAATAAAATTATATATAAGTTAAAATTAAAATTTATATAAAATTTAAAATTTAAAATTATAAAATTCACTCTCTTGAGCTCTCTCTGCATAGATGTAGGTATAATTATAGAGTATCAGGGAACCGAATAGCGAAAACAAATATATTCCCCTATCTTTCTAGCTTCTAGATCATTATGATTTATTTAAAATTTTATTTACAATGTTAACTTCATAGCAGGAATATTGACATCAAACAAAGCATAACGTAAAATGAATTAGTACCCTTATGTATTATTCTATCTTAGTATGTATACGCCTCACTAAAAGCAGACCCAATTATCAACTGGAGGAAAATTTAAATGGAAAAATAGCTTACACAGTAATTGCAAAAAAAAAACTACAATTATAGATCTAAATAAATATAGGCCGTCTAAAAGAAAAATGTCTTGAAAAATATCAGCAGATCATGAGTCGAGAGGAGGAAAATAGGCCTCTTTATGGACCTAGAGGACAATTGAAGAATGGATGCGCGATTGCGTATGGTATTATCCTTTCTAAGCTTTCCTTTCTTTCATCTATAATAATTGCCCCAAAAAAATACATTCAAGAATTAAGTATTAATAAAGAAAAATGGTATACACATAAATTAAATAATTTTTGATTGGATTGAAGGGAAAAGAAAAAAAAAAAAAAAAAAAAAAAAAAGAAATAACAAAAAAAAAACAAAAAAAAAAACCAAAAAAAAAAAAAAAAAAAAAAAAAAAAAAAAAAACGGAAAAAAATTATCAACGACTAGTATAAGCGAGAGTAGGAAAAAAACTTTATAGATAGCAGCATGAAAAACCTGGGAATGAAGCCTATTCTTCTCATTTCATTTTTGGCTAAGTGCAAATGAGTTAAGAGTAATTTAGAGACCGGCCTCGCCTCTTTCTTTCTTTTACCCTCTGAGTCATCACTGTCGAAAAAAGAAGTATGGGAATAGCAAAAAGCATGCAATCCCACATGCTTGTTCAAGGTAATATTTTCACCTTTGCTCAAGAAGAAGAAGAAATGAACAGGAGCATAAAGAAATCAAGAAATAATATTGGGAAAATCACAATGCATTAAAGGACTGGGACAAAGCGAAATGATAGCTAATCGGTCAGTCGAAAGGCAAGCCAAGTAAAATGGTTCCGAAACTCACAAATAAAACAAAAAAACCACAAAAAACAAAGATTTCTTCTAAATTATGATTGAATATCTTTAAGCCAATCAAAATAACAAATAAAACAAAATTTCTCTTCTAATCAAAATAAGCAAACTATTTGATAAGTTTTTTATACAACTGTGTTTGATAACTACAATCACATGAACCTAAGAATATATCAAGATAATTTAATGAAGAACAAAGTTAGATCACAGGAAAAACTTATTACTAAATAACATACAAAAATTCAAAAAGCTAAGCAGTTACGTATCCTGAATACAAACTAGTCATAAAGGACAATTACAAAGTAAGGAGAGATTCAAATATCGTGAAAAGAAAATTAAGAGAGCCCTGTACCTCCCAGATAACAATTTAAGTATTTTAGGCCATGTATCTTATTAAAAATATTTTCAAGCTGTTTTATACCAGGTCGGTTTTATAGCGAGAACACCTGCCTAATCTTGAGATGATCTCGATATGATTTCCAAAATCATTTTGCATGTCCCATATGATTACACCTAAAATCTGCAATACGAAAGTTGGCATTGGCAGATGCTTGTCATAAAATACATAAGTATTTGCGAGCAGCAGATTCTGAAGAATGACTAAATGCCGCAAACCAGACCATTAGCCGCGAGACACTAGCTGCACGTCCCCAACAAATAAGTACCAATAACAATAGCCACATGATTCAGAACATACGGAGTGCGTTGCCTATAGTGGCCATCAAACTTCTACTTGTTCAACGGCAACATTAAAGGAGCCCGTTAGAACTGATGGTGCCAGAGTTAGAAACAATAAACAGCAACACAACATTGCCACATATTGCATCTACATTATAACAAAGACATTGCCAAAAGTCTTCAAGTATGCACAAAGAAGGCCCTAAAAATAATGGGATGACAGTTAGATTCCGGCACAAACTGGTATGTATAGAAGAATCACAGTTGACAAAGCAAAGATTATGGCAATCTAAAAATTGTTTTGGGAAAAGATTCCTCT
>NC_033637.1:8025615-8037429 GCF_001540865.1 Ananas comosus
CTGTGGGGTCCCGCACACGTGACCGCCGCTGCCGCCCGCCCCGCTGTGGGGGCCACCGAGGCCCCCGCCAAACGCGGGGACCCGACGAAGGGGCGCGAGAGGAGCCGGGCGCCGAGAAAGCGACACGTTGGCCACAGTAGAACTGGGCTTTCATTATATGTATAGATTACTAGTGAAGTCACCCGTGCATTGCGACGGGCTAATGTTATAGAAGATAAAAGATTGACAAAATTAAAATTTTAAAATTTTTTAACTCGTAATGAGACATCAATAAATACAAATAAAAAATATAAAACAGATATATACAAATATGGCAAAAGTTACAACAGCAAATAAATTATATATAACAATAATGAAAGTTACAATAGCAACTAGATTTTTTTTTTTAACGATTTGTTTAGATAAAAATAAATCATATGAATATATTAATTAGAAAGTGGGCGGGTGGGAAGACGAAGCATTGTGTAGAGATGAGGTGAGAAGGCGAAGTATCAAAGAGTGTGGAGAGGGGGTGAAGGAGGAATTGCCACGTGGCAAATTACATGAGAAATAATAATAATAATAATAATAATATAGGAATAGATAATACATCAACTGAAAATTTAATCCAATTATTGATTATGAAATAGTTGATTGGTTAATAAACAACAAAAAAAATAATCTAGAGGTGTTATTAATTGAAGGATAAAGCACAGTGATAATATTTGAATTTTCAAAATCAAAATCGAAATAAAAAATTTATGCCCAATTCACAATTTAGTTCCTATTAATTCCTGCAAATCAGGTCAAATTTAAGAATTTCAGCAGATTAAATGAATCTCATATTAGTGAAAAGAATTTCATAACGAATTCAACAATACTTTAAATCGCCTGAAATGGAGTTAAAATGAGAAAGTTACTCGTTTTAAAAACTAGTCTCTGAACTAACTTTGTACAATTATAGATTGGTCCTCGGATTAAATTCACTGGTCCAAACAAGACAATGGGCTTGAGCCCATTTAGTTCTATTGGGCCAACCATTTAGTTTCTATGGATTCGAAACATACATGAACTTGATTCGAAACTTAGATTAATCAAATAGGCTATACCAATTATATACCTACTACTATTAGTCCAAAATGCATCAGTCCTAAATTAGCACCTAAATTTTTTTCTTCAGATTCTTTATCTACCAAATTTAAGACCGCGTGTTGTCCTTCTAAGTAAGATATAGGTTGCTCTCTTTCACGTCTATAAAATGCTGTTCATCACGTAAATTTATCTTTTTTATATAAGACTTGGGGTTTTAATAATTTTAGTCCATGGGTTCTGAATAATTCTATATCTTTGTCTATAGCAATTAGCATGTCTAACTGCATTCCTCCTTCTCTAGAGGCCAGTGTCCTACTAAACATTCTACTTACTAATTTTATTGGGGTCTTTGCGGATCTTTCTATTATGGGTTTTGTTTTGGAGCTACTTGAAAGAAGTTCCGTGTTGATGGTCTTTTCTGTGGTCTAAATTCTCCTATTTTAAGTTCAGAAAATTGTTTTGTTAACTCGTCAACAATACTAGTATTTTTCGTCGATGATTGTTGTGCAATTAGTACGCCATGAGAATCTAATTTTCGATGTAGATCTAATTTGGTGGGTTTGCATGGCTCCGTTTGTTGCGGGTTACCAAGATAAATTCAAACCTAACCAATATAATTTAGTTTTAGATAACAAAAAACAAAGCCAAATCAATTAGTGATGTAAAAATCAATTTCGGTTTGGTTTTGGGTTGAAATTCTCTAGATACTCGAGACAATTTGTATAACTTATTGACTAATTTATTTAATTTTTGATTTATTATGTTGATCTTCCTGATTGGCTTGAGTTATCAAGTAAAAAAACTTTACGATAATAAGGGATAAATAGTAATGTTTCCCTTAAAAGGTTTACGAATAATTGATAATATCTCTTTAAAATTTAGAATAATCTATGTATCCTTCCAAATTTTCAATATCTTGTAAAAAATACCCTTCAATTAACTTTCGGTAATTTATTGGTTAATTAAAATTACCTTCTTTCCTCTGTTTCTTCCCTTTAGTCTTCTTTCTTTCTATGCCGCATATGTCCATCATCACCTCCTCCGATCTTCACGACTACTCGAGTCTAATACAAGGAAGTTGAAAATAAAAATAGCGGCCTCTATGCGAATTAGTATATACTAGTGTAGGCCCGCGCTTCGCGGCGAAAAATTTATATAATTTATTTAAAATTTAAATTTTTAACTCCCTTTTGTTTAAATCCTGAAATTTGAAATTTACAATTTGCAAATTTAAATTTTAGAAAATACATTTTATCTTAATTCAGTTTGTATATTTTGAATATATGATTTTATATAGAGTTTTGTTGAATTCTAGTTTTTCTAAATTCTAAAGCTTTATATGCATCGAATAACTCGCTTTACATTTCAAATAATAAAAACTTTTAAATTTTAAATATTTAACTTTAAATTTAGATAGAGAGAGAGAGTGAGAGAGAGGGGAAGGATATAAAATTTAAAATCTAATATTTGAAATCTAAAATTTTAAATTTTTAATTGTAAAAATTGTAAAATTTAGGGAAGCTTCTATCCCCATTTAATATATGTATAGATAATCTAAATTATTTTTTAAAAAATTATATAGAAAATATTATATATTTTAAAATTTTTATAATAAGAGAAAATAATTAGATTTGATTATAAAGAAATAAAAAGTAAGATAAAAAAAAAAATTCTGGCCAGAACCTGGCGCCTTCGCCGTCGCGCTCCTACTGCCCGGCAATACGCCGCGCCCGACGCGCGGAGCCGCCTTGCGCGGCTGCGGCGACTCCCGCGCCCGATTATCCCGCGCAGCCCCTCCTCAACGATTCCAGCCTTCTCCCGCTGCCGTCGAGTACGCCACTCCGCCGCCGCGGCAGAAACGACGCCCCCGAAGTCGCTGCAGCCGGAGCCGGACCCAGCTTAAAATTAAATAATTTTTTGTTTCTTGACAGGAACATAGTAAAAAAAAAAAGGAAGAGCTAGAAAAGAGAGAAAAAAAAGAGCGACCCCGACAGAGGACTGGGTCCCACAACGTACGCCTGCCGCGGCCTGACCTGAGCCTCTCACCTCCGCCCCCCGGCTCGCGCCCGGCGCGTCGTGCCGCGCCCGTCAGCCAGTCGCCCGGCGCCCCGCCTCTCCCTCGCTCCGCCGGCTCGTCTGCTCGGGGCCGCGCCCAGGCCGGAGCCAGCCCCTGCCCTCGCTGCAGTGGCCGCCGCCGACCTCCTGTGACTGCGCCTCGCTCCCGCTGCCCACGCTGTGGCAGAGAGAGGCGGGGCGCGTGCGGCGCCGGCCACGCCACTCTGCGCCGCGCACGCACAAGAGAGAGAAGAGGGATCTGGGGGGTGAGGAGAGGGAGAGAGGGGGAAAGAGAGAGAGAGCAGAGGGGGAGGAAAGAAAAATGGGGAGGGAGAAGAGAGGAAGGAGAGTAGAGAAAGCCGGGGGGAAGGAGAGAAAAACGAGGGAGAGAGAAGGGGGGAAGAGAAAGAGCGGAGGAGAGGGAAAAAAAAAGGAGGATGAGATCAGCGGGGGAGAGAGAGAGAGCGACGGGAGGCTGGGAGAGGGAAGACAGAGAGAGAGATGGAGGGGCGCCCTACAGGTGTGGACAAATCCGCGCCAGACGCGCAGGCCCCGCAGGGAGAGAGAGAGAGTGGGAGGCCGGGGTGGGAGAGCGAGAGGGGAGAGGGGGAGAAGAGAGAGAAAGAAACGAGGTGGGAGAGAGAGAGAGAGAACCCAGGGGAGGAGTGAAGAGAGAGAGAGAGGGAAGAGAGGGGGCGGGAGCGGGGTGGGAGAGAGAGATCGCCGGGGGGGTGCGCTCGAGCCGCGCTACACGCGCGCGCGCACGAAAGAGAGAGAGAGAGATGAAGAGTGGGGAGAGAGAGAGAGAAAGAACCAGGGGGGGTGCGTGCGACCCGCGCCCCTTGCACGTGCGAGAGAGAGAGAGAGAAAGAGAGAGAGCCCGGGGGGCCTGCCATGTGCGCCCCCGCGCTGGTTCCCCTCCGGATCGAAGAGAACTGAGAAGGAGGGGGGGCTCTGAGGAGGCGACGCCACAGTAAAGTTCAACTTTTAATATATCAATAGATATATCCTCGAACGTAAAATATTTATTAGAGCAGAATCAGCCTTTCCGAATCTCAACATGCTTGGCCTCTCCACGAAGTACGAAACCCCCAGTGACTTCTTCGCCCACGGTTTCAAAACGCTCGATGAAACAACGCGCCTACGAACTTCTGTCCCTTTTGTTTAAGAGCAAGTGGCAAAGGGCTTGGTGGTTGGTACCTGAGGTCCCAAGTTCGAATCCTAGTTGATTCATATTTCCAGCTAAGTTTATTTCTAAATAAAATAAACGAATCGGGTAGCGTGCTACCTAGCTCTCTCTCAAAAAAAAAGAATTAGTTAACTAAGTTGGCACGTAATTAATTGTAAGGTGTTGCATGTATCTCCTTTGATAGCGGGAAGTTAGTATTAGTGGGGAAAAGGAGGAGGTTGCACTTTTAAGGCAGATTTGTTTCATCGAAATTGGATTTTATGTTGAACTAGACTTTGAATTAAAATGGAGTTAGTTGAAAATTATTTCTTCCCCACTGTTTATTTTGTAGTTATGAAAATAAAGTTTTATTAGTTCTACCGTTTATCTGCTGAGGAGTGTATGATGTAAAACTATAATTTATATATAAATAATAAATAATTTAATAAATAAAAATAATATAATTATATTTTTTATATAATTAAAATTTAATTTAAAGCAACTAAATTATTTTTTTAAATATAAATTATAGTAGTACAACAATAAAATTATAAAGTAAAAAAATATTAATACTTAATTTTGGCACATTTTAATTATCAAACTAAATAAAGAAAATATTAAAACTTAACTAATAAATTTTTATCATATTTTAAATATGCCAACTGAATAAAAAAATAATTAGTATCATAATTAAATATATTTAAATATAACTATGTTTACCTAGTATATATTTTTTTTTTCACCTCTCTTCACCGTAATTGACTTCGGCCCACGACGGGCCGAATTCAATTACGCTGATTCAGGTTAACTCGAGTTTCGACCATAACTTTTTTACGGCAAGCCAAACAACGGAAATGATCGTTTATGATGAAAACGACTTCCCTCCTCTCCATTTCTGCCCCACTTTCACCCAAACAAATATGTGCAAAACAAGCAAACTTCCCTTAAACGTGAAAAGCGTCGGCATATATATATTTTTTTAGTTAGAGTATTTTTATAAGATTTAAAAATTTTGAAATAATATAAGATAAATTACTTTAAAATTTTAAAAAATATATATATCAATTATTTAGAAGCTTTAAAGGGATACAAGTGTAGGAACCCGCGCGATGCGGCGGTTGATTCTATAGCAGTAAATTAATATATACAACAATTAGTAAAAATGATATCATTGTCAGCTTTCATACTTGGAATACGCGAGATATTCAAAAGAACTTAAAAAATATGCTCTTCCAATGTATAACAATGATGGTGGGAAGCTCAACTCTATGTAAACTAAATATATGGATCAAAATATCAGCAAATGTAGATAAGTTCATCCTATTGCATCAATTGCATGAAATTAAAAATAACAAAAAACGAAAAAAGAAGGATAAACATACAATGCAATATGCACTCTTTTGTAAATAGTATTTTTCCACATGAATGAAATTGATTGCTACTTCTCTAAATTGCAAATCATGTACTCGATTTGCCCAAACCTCAAAGATCCGCCCTTCCATGGGATTGCCTCAAGTGCCTTCACCCTCTTTGCTTATTCTTCCTTTTGCTACTACACCCTATTATATGTACAATTACAAACGCCGCAAATGAGCTCCTAAAGTGAAAGCCTAAAGCTATTATGCTTCCATCGACTGAAATGATCATTCTATCATATAGAACTACAGAATTTTTCTTATAAAATTATTACACTACAATCTAATGTCAAAAGTTTCTCATACCTCTTGAAAGTTAAAATCTTGCTAGTTACCAGGAGTATTTTGCAGTAAACCAGTTCTTGTTATTGTGTAAGGTATATATGCCTGACTCGGTCACCACTTCATCTCTCTCTGCCAACCTTCTCTACTTGTTGTTCATAGTAGCTTTCAGTCCACTGCTACCTCTATAAACAGCCAACTGCAATCTTATTAAAACTCACACCCACAGATAAATAAACCATTAATAATATGCTTTTTATCCAGCATTGGATGAACATAAGGATGAAGATAGGCGAGAACCCAAGATCGAATAAAAATATGTTGCACGCCTCTCAAATCTACTACTTGAGGGATGAAGCCATCCTATCAAAATGCCACAAAGTTGAGAAAGTCATCTGAAGAGTAAAGAATGTGACATTATGCACAAATCATCTACTAAAATGAAAAAAAGATGAGCATAAAGTAGATACCAACACCATATGGGCTGAATTAACATACATGTGTAGCGCAAATTACTGTCTGAACACATCTCAAAGCATTCATAAGGAAGGATTTATTATCCACATTTCCCATCATTGACTACAAACCAGAATGAGAAGAAAGTTGAATGATGAAAAGTTTTTAGATCTATATTTTATATATATAGAAATAAATAAATATATCCATATACTTTATAGATATAAATAGTCCTGTAACTTTAGAGGGGAAAAAAAATCTATTCAGAACAGCTAGAGCTCAAAATATGTGAAGAAAAATCAATTACTATTGGTGGTGCTAACCTCAACATAAGTTCCAAAGGCATTGGCAACAGCAAGTTTATCCTTCACTATTGCTTTTATTCTAGCACGTTTAAGAATAGGCGACACTGTGACCATCTGAAATCATAGGACAACAGATTAATAACTATCAATCAGTAAAAAAGAAATATGACAACTTTTGTTTAAAGTAGAATATTTATTACTAATAAATTACCACTTAACCATAATTTGGGGATGTAGCAAAAGAAAATATTATAATAGCACTAAAACAATTATCCAAAATGAATCCATCAAGACTTACTTAGGCATGTATTTTTAGAGCTACGAAAGCATAGGATAGCATGAAAGGGCAAAGCCAAGCTTTCCTTTGTAAAAGCAAAGTAAGCTGTAACTAAGAAGGCATCTTAAATTATTGACTGTTTAGTAAATACATAAACATGAAAAAAAAAATCTAGCTTCTTGGCAAAAATTTCTAAAAATCTTAGTCTTTCAGATTAATATGTGTTGAAATCTTAACACTTTTTAAGAAGGTTTGGTCACAATGAGTATTATTATTCTCAAAGGGACGCTTAGACGTCTCAAAATAATGAAAGGATAAGCTAAAGCTTTAAACATAACAACATACCTTTTCATCATCATGGACATGAATTCTTAATATCAATTTTAAATATCCGCCAGCCTAATTTCACTTTCACTATTAGTTACTAACATAGGATCTCGCACCTCCTCAATTTCTGTGCTTCAAACCAAATTTATTCACAATAAAAATTAAAAATCACAACTTTCAATCTCAAGAATGATATGTGTGGTATCCTTTTTTTGGCTACAATTACCTGAAGACACATTCTCTTGCGAACCAGGATGTCACGCCCCGCAACCGCTGCCAATTTGGCTCGGCCCGGGCGCGTCGAACAGACGCCGGACGGACAGCACCTCCCCTGTCCGCCCAAGGCTAACAACGAGATTGTGTACAACAAGTTCCCAGGGAAATAACTTGAATACATACACAATCGATAACTACAACGAGAGCACAATCAGTGCAAAACAACCAAGAGCAAGATACAAGTATAGAACATATAAGTAATGATAAAGAGAGAGCATCTATCTATTACATTCATTCAGCCTTTATAATACAATTGGATTATACATTGAACTTCCAAAACATAGTAGAAAGCTTACATCTTCCAAAATAAAAATAGCTTAATTCATCCCGAAATATCTCACCATCCTATTACATCATCTTCTCTCTCAAAGCCATAAAGGTAACTCAATGCCCAGAATAGGAAAGTTAGAGACTAATGCCAACTAAGGCGCTTACGGCCTTACGCATCCTCGCACGTGTGAACTCGCGCTCGCCCCCCACCCCCCCCCCCCCCCCCCCCACCCCCCCCCCCGGTAGTAAAAATGGGGGTGGAACTAACTTCCTTCGTTCCCAGCTCCGGTTCGCGCGCGACTACCCGAATGTCCCCACTACGTCCAAGTTACGGCGACACAAGTAGATAATCGAAAGATAGTAGTGAGATATGGAAAGCCGTAAAAGGACAGGTAGAAGCTACTCTATATGTCCCAATCATTAAATATATGAATGCATGTACATGAAATAGGTAAGCAACTAACTGTTATCATGTCCAAAGGCTAAAGCTATTCACTTCGTTTCGTTTACTCATTTACTTGTTTCATTAATACTTATGGACTTACCGTAAGGCTCGCCATACAGCTCACTACCATCTCGAAGGTAGGGAGGGTCAACTGCGCAGCTACGAACCGAGAACCATGCAGACCTGTCTGGCGGGGCCAAAATAGGCATCCCTTGGCGACCCAAATAGCGATCCCACGTGACCAACATCCGAAGCGCACTACTTGTGTTGGGGCTTCCATCACAAGATTTAAAAACAGACGTGTGAGCTTGCATTCCATTCCTCGTCTCGAGAATCCCTATCTTTAGGGTTACAATCATCATATAAGTCCATTAGTGTTTCATATAGCACTTACGAGTCACATATGTCACTTGTTCTTTTGTTATACTATCACTAGATGGCCACTCGTTCTTTACAAGGTTTCAATGCAATAGCCAATACATTTACCAAATTTCCATCCACACTTACCATTCTATTAATAGGCTTCCAATCATCATAATATAAACCTCAAGCATGCTAGATGATAAATACTAAGCCAAAACATTATTTTACCAAAGAATGCCAAGGTATAGAAACCAAAAACCATCATTTTCACCCTTATAATGCAAGATTCGTGTCAATATGCATTTGATCAATATAACTTAGGACATAAAAGGCGAGCCCGATTGCTTTCGGGATGGACACCACCAATTTTATAGCGTTCTCGATGCTCGTCGCTCATCGCAATCGGCCTCCTGCCGGCACGCCGACGGCTCGACCCAACTCACGCGCGATTGCCAAATGACCCTCTATCCGCGATCGTCTGTTCTGATTATCCCCGACACCACGATGCTACGATTCATTTCCCATGATTTTTGGAAGTTCGCCGCGAGCTACGGCCAAAATCGTGTACCAAATCGGCTCTTCTTTGATATCTTTGTATACGGCTCGAACGGATGCCAAAAACCGTCGTTCCAACGCGTTCAGCTACCATATCAATTAGGTTAGTACAGAGGGTTTAAAAGAGATCTAAACCCTCATATATTATCAAAACGCCATTTCTGAGCCCTAGTTTGATCTAAGCAAAAAACACCATACAAACTCTAGATTCAAGCATTAACATCTATTAACCTGCTAGTTAGAACACTAATCAAAACCATTTTCTAGAGCTTAGGATCAAACCCTAGGATCGTACCATTGTAGGTTTGAAGCTTACCTTGTAGCTGCTTAATGGGGGGATGAGAGGAAGAGAAGATGATGATGGTGGATGATGCTTTTTTTCTTCTCTCCCTCTTCTTCTTCCCTTTTTCCTCTTCTTCCTCGTTTCTTCTTCTTCTTCTTCACGTTAGAAGAGAGAGAGAGAGAGATGAGTTTTAGGGTGAGAGGGAAGAGAGAAAAGACCCATCTCTCTCTTTTATACACTCACATGAGTGCAAAATTGCATAAAAACCCCTCAACAATGCATCTCTCGCAACAGCCCAAAATGGGCATTTTCGCGCTCGGGGACCGGTCCTTGCGATGAGAGACCGGTCCCTGAGAGACCGGTCCTTGGCTGAGAGACCGGTCCCCGAAGGTCCAGAACTCAGCCTCAAGGACTTAGCCAAATTTTCAGCATTTTCACCCGTTTTCGTCCGTTTTCGCTCGTTTGACCTCCGATTCGTCTCAAATCGAACCGAGACTCTCCAAACATGTTTCCAAACATGTTTTCATTATCTTTCCATCCTCGCTAATGCCGGATTTAGCTCACGGCCCACTTAGCCTTCCGGGTTCCGTTTTCGCGCCTATGCGCACCGAAACGCCCGAATGCTTCCGGACCTCACCGGGACCTCACCGAAACTATTCAAATGGCTTTCCAATCGAACGTACACCGTAACCTCATAATTTTAGAAGTCCGGTACCTAACACAGGACCTCCGTCTTTTGAGAGTAAATTTGGTGCTCCATACCACCTCCTTTATTTAGGCTACATGCAATTCCTCAATCAAGTATACATTGGCAAGCATAGGATCACAATGCATAGAGATTAAGTGTAAGGACGGAGATTTTTGACAGTGCAACTAAACTCTCGGTTGATGATGTTTATGTGTGTAATTTAATTACATAAGCACTTGTCAAGTTTCAGGAGAAACTGAGCTAAAATGGAGAAGATACGCGATTTTTAGTTTTCACTTAAGTGAATAGTAACTCCGATTTTCCGGAGAAGCCACGGAGTAGAGTTGGCTTCTGGTGCGTATCGGACTCCGTTCATAGCGACCCAATAGCTCGTTTTGAATGGTTCAGCTATTCTGGAACCAATGGCACTGACGGATTTTAGATCTGATGCAC
Source organism: Ananas comosus (assembly GCF_001540865.1). NCBI lineage: Eukaryota > Viridiplantae > Streptophyta > Magnoliopsida > Poales > Bromeliaceae > Ananas > Ananas comosus. The sequence continues at coordinate 8,036,305 of NC_033637.1, forward strand.
GGTTTTCGAGAAAATTTGAAAATACATGTTTCTTATGTAATTGTGCATCATTTTCGCCTTTTGGAGTGAGAATGGATTTCGTCGTGAATCGGAGATCAATTCGGACGAAACGAGATGCTAGATTCGATGCACCCGACGTGCTGAACGCGATGGTGCGATCCGTTCGGAAATCCAATGAACGGATTGCCGGATATTGCATGTTGTTCGCTATGGGGTCGAGAGTGGAGAATCGGAAACTTCGCAAAAGTTGCGATATTTTATGTACCGTTCGCGTGAAACCGGTCGTGGAGGGGTATCCGCGCGATTTACTCGCGCTGTGAGGGACTCGGATAGAATTGTCGATTTTTGGAGGACATTTTTGCAAGATTACACTACATTTATAGGTGAAGTTAGTTTTCTTTTAGCTTGGAAACCCTAACCCTAGCTGCCCCTCCCTCAGCCGACCCTAACTGGTCCCTGCCCTTGCCATGCGCGCACCCCTGCCGCCGGCGAGCAACCCCGGCCACCGGAAAAGCTCCACCTCCCTTTCCTCCATCATCTCCATCACCACCTTCTCCACCCTCCGCGGCCTCTTGACTTCGGGAAGCCACCCCATGGATTGAGCCTATAGTATCTGGCCGAGGCTTCCCCTCCGGTGCCGTCACCGGCCGTCCCCGCCGCCTGCGCACGCCGCCGGAGCCGTCCGAGCAAGCCACGGCCAACTCGGGTCAACCCAGACCGAGCGGACTTGAGCTCAGGGCCCGCTGGGTAATGCAGCCCTAGATCGGCCGCGCCGCCGACTTCCCTCAACCCCGGCGACTCCGCCGCCGCGGCCGGCCGCCGTCCCCCTCGGCTGCGCCGCCGCCCCGCCGGATCCTCTCTTGGCGACATCTGGACGTCGGCGGGCCAGCTGGACCGCACGCTCCGTCGCGCCGCGAAGACCGCGCCGCTAGGCCGTGCGCGCACGCCCTTCGCCTCGACCTCCGCCGGCCTGCGCCGGCCTGTTCCGCTTCGCCGCCTCTTTTTAAGCTGGGTGCGCCTGGACTCGCCGCAGCCGCCACAGTTGCCCGGACGGCCGAGATTTGGGAGATCCCTGCCCTCGCGCTGCCGGCTTCCGCCGCTCTCTGGCCGGCAGTGTGCGCCCTC
>NC_033637.1:8037943-8041132 GCF_001540865.1 Ananas comosus
CCAAAGGAGAAGAGTACTTCGTTCAAACTCGAAGAGGCGAGTTCGGATTTGCTTCTTTCGGCAGATATTCGCCCAGGGTAGAACCTCGAAAGAGACGCTGTTTTGGTTCGCGATTTTCTTCCGACTTCGTTTGTGCAGTCTGTCAGTGAGTCGATAATGGCCTTGCGAGTGGTCTACCATCATTCACCTTGTCGGGCTTTCGTGATAAGTGATGCGACGTGGCATTCCGGTTGTTCTGAATTGACACTTCCGAACCGTTTATCGTACAATTATCGCGGCGATAATTGATGTCTGTGTCATATTAAGTTTGACTGACAAACTATCAAATTGGAGTGTTGTTGTGGACACCCGGAGTGAATTGTAGATGTTTCGCCCCCTGCCGTTCCGGTGAACAATTCCAGTGCGTCCCCGACCGGAGTCCCGGGCGATATGGGATCCGCTAGTTCATAGTCGCTTTGAGAAACTAGTCGCGTGAGGTTATGTTAGACCCCGTGATCTCATCATCCGCTACCCTCCTTAATTCCCTAGTTTTAACTAAACACTAACCATGACTCTCTTACGTCCTTGTGTAGTTTCTTTGCAGTCAACGAAGGCGGCGCCGACACTTTACAGCCACTACTACCCCTCGAATCCGAACTTGGGACACCCACGTGTAGTGTGACAGTTTCTCTACCTTTGCTCTTTCGGTTATTATCGAGCAATATCATTATCTTATATATAGTGTTTATGTCTAGCCACTCTAGTTTGTTGATTATACTCTATATCTTGTTTGCATGCTTAGTATTACTCGATAATTGATAGAGTAGTTTCATACCGCCTTCCTGTATCTGTTGACCCCTTATTTGGTTTGCTTTGCATCTTCCTATTCCTCGATTGAAACTAGTTGGTCGCTCGCATTTCCGTTCTGTTGATCCTAGTTGTTCCGTCTGCATTAAACTTCTACTTCATTATTTTCATGTTGGAATACATGCTAGCGATAGATGTTTGACATATATGTCACTCTATATCTGTTATCGATTGGCGGTTCCTCCATTGATAATCTAATGACCTATTCGTCGAATCTACGAGGTTCTATCTGACATATTTATGCCGATTAGTTCTGATGCCTATTACTGTCGGGTGTGCTGCTTGAGGGCTTGATGTCGCTAGCTGTGTTCCCCGATGGAAATGATCTTGACATTACTACATGATCGCAACTGCAGGTACGCATTCCACAACACTCAAGCGTTGTACCACTCGCAAGAGGTGTCTCTTTTCGTAAAAGTGTTTGGAATTCAACCGTGAGCCGGGGCCTTTAATTCGCAGGGTATCTTGCTTCATGACCCAGGCCAAAGTTGATCAGGGCTAGTTACCGTACTTCTGACCCCATTGCTTCTGACCCAGGGGCTTCATTGCGAGGGTCAGGTGCAGGTTGAGCAGTGTGGCATGGGCCTGAGGTCTTCGGACCAATAGGGCAGCGAGATTGGGTACTTTTGAGCTTATCGTCAGTTGACGCATGCATACAGTAGCTGTAGTGTTTATTTTCAGTACATCCTTATCTGTTTATTGTAGCTACTGTTTTATTTACCTGCATCTATACTTGTCAGCTCCTTACTTATCAGCATCTTTACTTACCAGCACTTATGTCTATCTAGTTCTCCATGTTATTGTATAGCTCTCTTCCTGATCCGGTGAGTACTCCTCGCCTTCTTCGGCTTGCGGTACCCACTGGGAGGGGAGACATGTTTACATGTTCTCACCTCCCCCACCATTTTTCAGGTATCGCGGGCGATGAGTAGTGGGACGAGACGTGAGGTACGTGTGTAGCGGTCGATAGAGCTTCCGACCCAGGTTATTTCGATTTAGTTATTATCCTTGGTATTTCTGTTGTTATATAGTTTAGTTGGTTTATATGGTTCAGTATTTATTTACATTTGAAAATGTGGATTTCTGGATTTTGTAAAATAAAAGGTTTTCTACCCCTCGTGGTAGCGTTTTTAAAATAATAAAGGTTTCTGTGTAGGAAACAGTTTTCAAAAGATTTTTGTGGATTTCTGTTTAAACCTTTAATGTAAAACTGTGATGTGAATGGTGAATGTATGAATGTATAATTATCTTTATATTCATCTGGTTGTGGTTGTATCCTGGTTGTACTGTGTATTTGATCGACGCCGTGCAAATACAGGGGAGACTCTGTCCGTGTGAACAGTGGATTCCCTATATTTGTGGCGGATCTGGCATACTCTGGGGTCAGGTTTTCAAAAAAAAAAAATTCAGACGCTTTTCCGCTTTGTTTTTAAACTGAAAAGAGACCCCGGGGCGTGACATTAAGGGAAGCTATAATCCTACAATAATATTGCAGTAACATAAATCTAATTACCTTTCAAAATGTAGTTTTAATTGATCAAATAATCTACTCTCAAATGGTCATATGCCCAAATTATCAAAGAGACATTAATTACAAATATTCTACTTGTAAAAGGACGACAAAAATCTTAAGGGCCCATCTGGATACCTGACAACTTGTTTAGCATATCTCTTTTGATTGATGTGAGTGCGGAGCCGCTGTAGTGTCACGCCCCGGGGTCCCTTTTAGTTTAAAAGGTAGCGGAAAAGCGTCTGAAATTTTTTTTGAAAATCTGACCCCAGGGTGTGCCAGATCCGCCACAAATACAGGAGTTCCACTGTTCACACGGACAGAGTCTCCCCTGTATTTGCACGGCATCGCACAAGTATAAAAGAGTATAGATACACACACAACCACAACCACAACCAGATGAACAACAAGATAGATAACATTCATCCATTCCATTCACACACACAGATATGATACTTGAATTATGAATAACATTCCACATCTATCAGTTAAAATGTTTCCTGCCTGGAAACTGATTTGGAAATACTAAATCCATAAAACCACAGAAAATCAATTTGAAAACTGATCCCCACACGGAAACCATTCTTTTTCAAAACCAGCTACCACGAGGGGTAGAAAACTGTTTTATTTCGAGAAAACTCCAATCCTTTAGTACATTTCAAAACTAATTGAAAACCCAGATAGTCAGATAATAAAATAGAACTGAACCATAATATGTCTAAGTATTTATTCAAGTATGAAGGGTAAAAGAAATAACCGACTCGGGAAGGAGCTCTATCGCACGCTAGACACGCTCCTCACCAGCTGTCCCACTCGGACCTGCTACGTCACCT
>NC_033637.1:8042343-8160908 GCF_001540865.1 Ananas comosus
AGCGTGCACCACTGTACCGACTACGGGTCGAAGTACCCACCTGTACGTATCTGACGAAGGTCTCTCGACTGTGAAGACGTGCAAGCGAACCTACGAAAGGTCCAACGGGTTAAAATCTAACCCATTGTCATGTAATGCTAACTCACAACCCCCGCTCATAGCCCCACAAAAACGGTTTCCCAAAACCGATTACCGTACAAACCGGAAGTCCCGAAAACCGCACCGGAACTTCGCCGTCGCTCACCTGTCGTTTCCAAACCCACGAAACGATGCAGGTGACCAGCCAACAAGGCTCAGCGACGAAACAAATGATCCCCAAGAACCATCAGAAGAATTCCGAATCGAAAACGCGTTCTATCGGCGGATTTCGCCGAAAAACGCTCCGGAAATCACTTTTGATTTCCGCAAGGGCTTGGGGGCCTTGGACGATCAGTCCAGAGGTTATCCTCAGCCCAAACATGCTGCCAACGACATCTACAACGAAGCAGAAATCCTAAAAGTCCATACAGATACAAGAATCGCATTATTTTATGTTATATCAAGGCTTTTCTGGACCGTGCATGCAAACCAGAGGTCGATTAATCCGACCGTCGTACTCGCTGACAGGTTTCAGCGTGCCAGAGGCCGTGCTCACCTTTCGGAGCACTGCCGACCACTGCGACGCGCGCACGAGCGACGCGAAATTCAGCGAACAGCGCGCACATCTCAAAGATTGTCCTTAACTCACTAACCCAGGCACCATTAACCCCAACCGAGGTGAGCCTCATGTTCAGCACGAGCCAACGATCGTCGTGCTCACCTCCCGGGTTATCGGGGAGTCATCGGATCACCGAAAAGGTGACCGGAAAACAGAACTGCAGTGCTGGAACATGAAATAACCACTTACCGGAACAGTGGGAGCTAGGGCTGGTCGCCGGCGGCCGGGAGGCGGGAGGTCCGGCCGGAGGAGGGAGCACTCGGTTCAGGAGGTCCGGGGAGGGTGCTGGTCGGCGGCGGGCGGCAACCGGTGGCGCGGCGGCTGAGATCCACCCTTCCCAGTTCCTCTCGGGTTTGATCTTCCCGGCGGCGCGGCGACGGCCGGAGGAGGTCGGGGCGGCGACGGTTCAGCGCCGGAGGTCGAGGGGAAGGCCGTGCACCCTACGGTGGCCGGCGGCAGCACTCGGGAGCGGCGCGGCTCCAAGGTCGGCCCGCACAGGTCTGGGCGGCTGCGGGGGTTCCCAGCGGCGGCCGGCGGCGTGCGGGGACAACGGGGCAGGGCTCAGCTGGGGCGGCTAGGGTGGTCTGGGTCAGCTGGGGGCGGATTAGGGTTAGGGTTTCACCTCGAAACCCTAGATCTTCCTATCTATAGATAGAGTAAACTTGCGGAAGAAGCCCCGAAGTTGATCAATTTCGACCCAGCTCCCTATCAGTTGGTGCACCTTGCACGACAGTCCCTCCGAGTTCGAAAACTCGCAAAACGGCGCATAAAATAATGGGCTTCTTCGCGATTTATCCGTTTTGTCACATCAGCCCCTTCGCGGACTTTTTGCGATTACCGAAGATCCGTCCGTCGAATTTCCGAACGGATTGCGCCAGCGCGATCAGCACTACTGGGGCATCGAATCTAGCATTTCGTTTCGTCTGAAAAGGTCTCCGATTTGCGACAAAACCCACCCTCATTGGTTCCACCAAAACTACATATAGGTATAATCATATGTAAAAACCATTAAACCCCTTTTTCTCGACAACCGTGCATCAGAACCCAATTCCGTCAGCGCCAATGGTTCCAGTATAGTCGAGAGGTTCGAAACGAGCTATTGGAGTCCTATGTTCGGAGGTCTGTACGTGCCAGAGGCCAAGCTTGCTTCGTGGCTTCTCCGGAAAACCGGAGTTACTATTCACTTAAGTCGAACTTCCGGGTCGCGCAACTTCTCCGTTTTAACTCGTTTTCTCCAGAAATTTGACGAGTACACTTATAATTATATTACACACAAGAACATCGTCAAACAAAAGGGTTTAATCAATAAATGAAAAATCTCAGTTATTACATGTAGAGTGGCCAACCAAAAGAAAAAGCCAATCGCACCAAAAATCCAATTTTTCAAAGAGATGAAGTATCAAAATGAATTCCTCACGTGCTCTTCATATGCCTAACATTTCATACGAATCCTATCATTATAACACAGCCAAAATGAAACGATGCATAGTAAACTCTAGAAATCAAGGACCTCATGCTCTCAAGGGCAAGCTTCGGAACCCCAGGATCGAGTCCTCAACTCTCTCAACATATAGCTCTAACTGGTACTTCAATGCCAAATTCTCATATGACTACAATTTTGCACCCAAATCATCTCAAAATTAGTGATAACACAGCAAACTTCTGGATCAAAGCAAAGAGAGATCGGTACCTTAGTGCTCAGATGAAATAGTAACAATAGTTGATTGATTATTTATTTTTTAAAAAATTAAAAACAAATGAAAATTCTCAAGCTTCCACTGTGCTGATTATTGCTGCCACAGAGCAAGTGGTTTACAACAAAACTTGGTCTCATTAATGAAAAACACCATAAGAAAATGTAATAAAATGGGTAAAATTTACGTTTAGTCCTTCTATCGCAATATTGGAAGTTGCTTCCTCCTTTTTTTTATGTATTTCAGTTCATGAACTTGAAAATATTATGCATTTTAGTTTAGTTAATAAACAATAAGAAAAATTCAAAATAGGTTAGATGTTTTGCATAATGAATAAAATTGTTAGAAGTTAAAAGAGCAATAAATATAAAAGTAAAAAAAAAATTCAAATAAAACGTACAAAAATTAGTTTGAAGTATCACAATTGTAGTGGAAAAAAACAAAAAAAAAAAACATAGAAGAAAGTTTAGATGGAATAATGGGGAAAGTTAAAAATTACGGTTTTTTGTTCTGCTTTTATTCCTTCTTCTTCTTGTGCTCTTTGGACTGGGGCTGCTTTTGAGGGGTCTGCTCTGGTCCAGCGGAGCCGCTATTCGGCGGACATTGCAGCGGTGGCGAAGTTCTCCGACGAAGGGTGGAGGTAGGGGAAAAAGAGGTATATCTCTCTCTCTCTCACTCTCTCTCTCTGGCGATTAGGGTTTCGAGGAGAAAGACGATGAAGCATAGAGAGAGAAGAGGTTTCTTTTTTTTCTTTTTTTTTCCTACGGTTGTAGGTTAGAGAGGGAGATGGAGAGGGTAAGGGCGAAAGAGATGAGATGAGAAGAGAAAAGGAGGCAAAGGGGCGGAGAGGATTCAGGATGAGGAGTTGGAGGGGGATACATCATGCCCAAGGAAGAGGAAGAACGACAACGAACTCGGCCCAAATTTCCGTCCAGGAGTGCACATCAGGGGGCGGAGCGGTGTCTAGAGGGGAGTGCGGCATCGGGAGGCGGAGCGGCGTCTAGAGAGGAGTGCGGCATCTACATGCAGAGGGGCGAGCAGAGGGGCGAGCAGTTGAAAAAATTAAATGAGAAAAAATAAGGAAAGAAAAAAAACACACACAGGTGGGCTCCATAATAAATAATTAAGCAGAGAAGATTAAGATGACTGGTAGGGCCCACGAAGAAATAAAATTAAGCTAATGACGCCACGTGGACAAAAGGAAACGGGTTTTAATAAAAGTTTATAGATATTTGTATTTATCCAGTATGTTAAATATATATGAGCTCAACTAGAATCTATATATCTTTATCTACATCTATATAAATATACGAATCCTCAGTTGGAATCCACGTGGCCGCAAGGGGCCGAGGTGCGGGCAGGTGGGGCTGAGGGTTGTGGGCAAGTGCGAGTGGGCGTGAGAGCGTAGGGTGGGCCTGGTGCGGGTGGAGCCCAGTCGGGGGAGAGGGAAGGGGGAGCTGTTTTTTTTTTTCCCTCTCTTAAATTTTTTTCTCTCTTCATGTATGGAGAAGAAGATTTATAATTTTTTTAAGTCCAATCTAATTTTTTATTTTTTATTATAAAAATTTAAAATATGTAAATAGTCTTTATAAATATATGAATCCTCAATTGGGATCCACGTGGCAGCGAGGGGCGGAGACGCAGGTGGGTAGGGCCGCAGGCAGGGGGCGCGGGCGAGCGCAGGCGCAAGCGAGCGTGAGCGCATAGGATGGGCCTGGTGTGGGTGGGGCCCAACGGGGGGAGAGAGGAGGGAGTTTTTTTCCTTTCTCTTAAATTTTTTTCTCTCTTTATGTACGGAGAAGAAGATTTGTAATTTTTTTAAAATCCAATCTAATTTTTTATTTTTTTATTATAAAAATTTAAAATATATAAATAATTTTTAAATAGTTAAGACTATTTGTATTAAATATAAATTTTAATTTTATAATATTGAGCATTTAGATATAGATTGTACATTAAAAAATAAAAGAATGATTGATGGAGTTTAAGTTAATTTTATATTTTACGAAATTGAGTTGCAAGAATCACATAAAATATACTAACTAAATTTGTAGAGCTATGCGATGCATTCAGATTTTTAAAATCAAAGTATTATTGACTAACTCAAATCTAATATATAGAAAAGTTGGATAATAAAAATAAAATTTTGAAAGATTGGATAACTGATACAAAATGATTCATAATTCAGAAAAATTTTATATATATATATTTTTTGATTTTAATGTCAAACTTCATTACTATATTTATAGTCTAATAAGCTGTCACGCCCCGGATTACCACGTTTTTCCGGGCACGCGAACAGACCCGCCGTATATATAGATATTTTCTGTGTATACGAAGTGATAGCTGTACCTGTAAACAAGTCATAACTATAACCAAGAGTATAGAGCTGCTAGAACTAAAACATATATTAAACATAAAAGATTCATTGTACATACAATATCCAACAACAACACATCGCTCCAGCGATTACACAAAACATAAAGAATGTATATGAATACAACTCACTACCTCTGACGGGTACTCCGTTAGCACGGCGACCAAGGCCGGTAGGGATCTAGCTTGCGACTCCCTTACCACGGTAAGAATCAGCAACAACAGCAGCCGCAGACGAAGGCTCTATAAAAAGGTGTCAACCACTAGGTGTGAGAACTACTGCAAAATAGAGTAGTCCTCAGTAGGTACCGTCATCGACTTCAACGGCCCACCCACTAACGCTTCGTTTGGGATTGCGGGGAGATTGCGTTACGTGCGGTGAGAAAGTACGTTGGAAAAATACCCTATTTGTTTCCGAACGTAATATTGCGTTCCACATATCGCGATGAGTCGGTTACTATATATTTTCTGCAGTCCTACCGGAGAACGCAGAAGCATATCCCTATATGATTTTTTGTCAACTCCATTTTATCTAATAGCGTTAGATAGACCTCAATACCAAACTAAGCCTAAGTCTACAGTAATGATATGCACAGGATAGTAAGAAAAGCTGGAAAGAACTCTACAACTATATGCCTCTATACTATCGCTACCAAAATCAACTATCTGTAGACATAAACATGCATCACTAGCTACCACTGACCCAATCTCACACGGGCTGCCCAAACCGACCTACCCTGTGTTAGAAAATTGCGTAGGGTAAAAACGCAGCGGAAAAAGAAATCAAACAAATTTGATTTTTGAAAACTCTCGAGATCAAATCTCAAAAACCACGCAATTAGGATCCCTCATGTTCTTTAAGATTAAAGGAGAAAAGTAAGATCGAATCTTTACCTTATTCGCGGATAAATTTTCACCTCAATTTGATGATCGTGGAATTCGGTTCTCTTGAAGCCGCACACGCGTCCGGCCTCTATAGGTATCCACACGAGGTTCTTGATTTGATCGATGTCCTCACCGGGGTGCTAGCTCCCTTGCAAAAGGACGTCTTTCTTGCTAGAAGATGGAAGAGAGAAGAGAGGATAGATGACGGCTAGGGTTTTCTAAAAACTCCCGTATATTATATATAGGAATATAATCCTATTCCTAATAATATAATGACAATTAAGGATAAGTATAAATCTAGATTTAAATTTATCTTTTCCTTAATTGGTTAGATCGATCAAATCCTAATTTGATTCGACTTGAATTTTATATTAATTTGATCTTATCAAATTAATAATGCAACATTTGCACATAAGTCCTCTTATAATTTACTAACTATTAGTAAGTCCTCTCTTGTAACATTTACACTTTAATACCACTAATTTGTAACAATTACAAATTAGTCCAATTATCAACATATTGACAATTAGGTCCTCCGGCGATTCAATAATCGCGATCTAGCTATCCGATCAATCACAACCTCTTATGTGTGTGACCCCATAGGTTCTATTCTATCTGGTAGTGAGATATATTTTGATCACTATCAACAATATCACTGAAACTCCTTTCAATGGATTAGAACAATTCCAACTCAGCCCAATGAGAATTATCGATCATCTAGATAATTCTCATGAGTCTCACAATCCACCAGTGACGCCTAGCAGCATGTAGTGGCATTCCAGTAGAATGGAATACTGAACCTCTTGGTGCAGTTACCGTGTGATACAATCCTTCTATCATGAGTCCCGACTAGACGGAGGTTATGGAATAACTCGTCAAACCCCATCGTCTGTCATATGTTAAATTTATTCGACTCGAGTTTCTAATATCGGAAACCCTTTTCCGCTATTTATTCTGCCCTGGCCAAGGTCTTCTAAACTCGGTCTCATAAATCACATAGGACTAACACCCCTATCTACCAAGGGAGATAGATTCCATCTAAGTGCGCACCCTATTCCTACAATGAACCTACTGCAGCCAACATGCACCGCAAGGACCCGAATGGCTAGGGACCAAGTGTATGTACAGTCAAACTACAGTAACCTCATTGTGAATAGCCGAGGCACCGCAGGTCAAAGGACCAGTCACACTACTGCAACAATTGAGTAAGTCACTGACGAGTGAGTAGACATCCAAGTGACTTCTCGCGTTGGTCACGCTCGGTACCCTTGTTCTCTAACAACCACCTGCATATTCGCTTCAGTGTCCCCACACTGTCGACTCGAGACTCGTCTACCCAAAAGGGAAGCGACCTATGCACCAATCTCATCGGATCAATCACCGTCCCCGTGATGATCCATTGATCGGGAGCATTTAGGAATTAATCACCAATGACACATGTCTCAAATTCTCAACACTTGAGAATATATGTCATCATCTTATTAATTCCTTGGACGATTCATGGACACATACACAACATGAATGGAAATAAAAACCCAAAGTTATTCATAATATTTTAAAATCAAATACAAAATTATGTCCTAGAAAGAATACATGTGTCGGCCTGGTTGGCTTCTAGGGCATACATCTAACAATCTCCCACTTGCACTAAAGCCAATCAGCCATATACCTAAGCCCCATCTTCTCAAGGTGGACTTCAGTCTTCTGCTGGCTAAGTGGTTTAGTCAATGGGTCTGCCACGTTATCCGTGGAGTCTACTCTCTGCATCTCAATGTATTTCTTGTCGAGGTAGTCGCGTATAATATGAAACCGCCGCTCTATGTGCTTGGACTTCTGATGAGACCTGGGCTCCTTAGCTAGGGCTATGGCGCCATTGTTGTCGCAATATAGTGGTATGGCATCCGATGGCATCACACCTAGTTCTGCGACAAATTTCTTGAACCAGAAGGCTTCCTTTGCAGCTTCAGATGCGGCGATATATTCTGCTTCCATAGTAGAGTCAGCAATAATTGGTTGTTTGGAACTCTTCCAATACACAGAGCCACCATTGCATAAGAACACACATCCTGACGTAGACTTTCTATCGTCAACATCAGACATAAAGTCTGAATCAGTATATCCTTGTAATTTCAACTCTCCTCCTCCAAAGACCAAGAACATATCCTTAGTCCTTCTCAAGTATTTGAGTATGTTCTTCACAGCAATCCAGTGCTCCTCACCTGGATTAGATTGATATCTACTTGTGACACTCACAGCAAGCGCGATATCAGGTCTTGTACATAGCATGGCGTACATAAGACTCCCTATAGCTGATGCATAAGGGATCTTACTCATACGTTGAATCTCTTCAAATGTATTGGGGCACATTTTCTTAGAGAGATAAATTCCATGTCTAAGAGGTAAAAGTCCCCTTTTGGAGTTTTCCATGCCGAACCTCTTCAGCACCTCTTCTATGTACATTTTCTGTGAGAGGCCTAGCATCCTTTTAGATCTATCTCTATAGACCTTTATCCCCAAAATATAGGATGCTTCCCCTAGATCTTTCATGGAGAATTCTTTAGACAACCATATTTTAACTGAAGTCAGCATTGGAATGTCATTCCCAATTAGGAGAATGTCATCCACGTACAATACGAGGAATGTGACAGCTCTCCCACTGACCTTCTTATAAACACATGGTTCCTCCTCATTCTTAACGAAATCAAACGATTTAATCACGTTATCGAAACGAGTATTCCAAGTCCGAGATGCTTGCTTAAGTCCATAAATGGACCGTTGCAACTTGCATACTTTGTGACTTTCGTCACCGGAAGTGAAACCCAAAGGCTGCTCCATATAGATATCTTCCTCAAGATATCCATTTAGGAAGGCAGTTTTCACATCCATTTGCCAGATCTCATAATCATAGTATGCTGCAAGGGCAAGCAGTGTTCGAATGGATTTAAGCATGGCCACAGGTGAAAAGGTCTCCTGATAGTCAATGCCTTCGCGTTGACTATAACCTTTTGCAACCAGCCTTGCTTTATAGGTCTCTACCTTTCCATCCGAACCTATCTTTCTTTTGTAGATCCATTTACACCCGATAGGTACTATACCTTCTGGTGGGTCTACCAAAATCCAAACCTGGTTGGAATGCATTGAGTCAATTTCTGACTTCATGGCATCCAGCCATTTCTCGGAATCGATGTCAGACATCGCCTCGTTGTAGGTTTTGGGATCATCTCCATGTTCCCTATCTCCCATGAGGAACATTTCCTCTACTTCCTCTGTAACGATACCTAAGTATCTTTTAGTGGGATGGGAGATTCTACTCGACCTACGAGGTGGAGGAGGTACTACATGTACTGGCTCAGCTTGAATAGGTTCTGTAGGTTTGATGACTCGTTGCTCTTCAGAGACTCTCTCTTCGAGCTCAATTTTTCTCCCACTAGCTTCTTGAATAAACTGTTTTTCCAAGAAAATAGCATGTTTGCTCACAACTACATTGTGATTCTCTGGGATATAAAAATGGTAACCTAAGGTTTCTTTAGGATATCCAATAAAACGAGCCCTCTCAGACCTAGCCTCTAACTTGTCCACCTGTAGACGCTTAACATAGGCCGGACATCCCCAAATCTTGATATGACCAAGACTTGGTTTCTTACCATGCCACATCTCATACGGCGTGGTAGGAACGGATTTAGAGGGAACCCTATTTAACAAATAAGCTGCGGTAAGCAAAGCATGTCCCCAAAGAAATAAAGGAAGATCAGTGAAGCTCATCATAGATCGAACCATATCCAATAAGGTTCGGTTTCTCCGTTCTGACACCCCGTTGAGTTGAGGTGTTCCCGGAGGAGTCCACTGTGAGACTATGCCGTTTTCTTTGAGATAATTTAGGAACTCTCCACTAAGGTATTCTCCTCCTCGATCTGATCGAAGAACCTTGATGGATTTTTCAGTTTGTTTTTCTACTTCATATCTGAATTCTTTGAACTTTTCAAAATTCTCAGACTTGTGTTTTACAAGATACACATACCCATACCGTGAATAATCATCGGTAAATGTTATGAAGTAGAGATAACCTCCCCTAGCATGCACATCAAATGGCCCACACACATCAGTGTGTATCAAGGAAAGTATCTCAGTGGCCCTTTCCCCTTGTCCTACAAAGGGTAATTTAGTCAATTTTCCTTGAAGACAAGATTCACAAACTGGATAAGACTCTGAAGTCAATGAGCCGAGAAGCCCATCTTTATCCAATTTATTTATCCTTTCTTCTCCAATATGACCAAGCCTGAGGTGCCACATATACTTTAGGTTCATCTCATCTCTAGGTCTCTTAGACCCAACAGCAGTCACTACTTGCTCAGAAATATTTGTAGATACATCCATATGTAAATGATAAAGACTGTCAATTATAAAACCACGGCCAATAATTTTATTTCTAAAATAAATTATGCAGTAGTTTTTGTCAAAATTAAACCATCCTGTGCAGAAATCAAATTTCTGCTAGCAGGAGGTACATAATTGCAGTCTTTAAGTAATAAAACATATCCTGACGGTAGTCGCAAAGGATAGGTGCCAGCAGCCACAGTAGCAACTCTTGCCCCGTTGCCTACCCGTAGGGTCACTTCACCTTCCCTAAGCCCTCTACTTTCTCTTTCTGGAAGTAGAGGAAACCGTTAGTTTCTATTACGAGCAAGTCTGACATACCTTCCGAAGGTGTGTCCTTCCTCTTATTCTTTAGGCTCTCCAGGTAGAAAGGACAGTTCCTCTCACAATGACCGTCAACATTGCAGTGGAAACATTTTCCTTTATTAGCGGCCCTTTTCTTAGGAGCTTCCTTCTTGGGCTTGTTTTCCGTCTTTTGTTTCTTCGCGGGTTTCTTCTTCCAATTAGACTTTCTTTTAGAAGAGGAAGCTCGCTCCACAACGTGAACCGTTCCCTTTGAACTTTTCAAAAGTCCCCTCTATTATTACCAACATGTTCAATAACTCTGCATTGGTGCAGTCAATTTTATTCATATGGTAGTTTACAATAAACTGTCCATATGATACAGGAAGGGATTGCAGGATCAGATCAACTTGCAATTCCTTATCCATTTTACGCCAAGCTTCTCAAGCTCCTCGAGGTCTATGATCATTGTCAAACAATGATCATGAACGGACTGCCCTTCTGTTAGTTATTGGACGGTTTGGCAACGTGAGGTTTACCTGGTCGAGAACAATGCAGAGCTTATTGGAATTTAAAACTATTTTTAAATTCCTTAGCCAGTCTTTATAATTAATTTCAGTTAAGGATTTTGTGTCGAGAATACGAGAGAGATAATTGGAAGCAGACATTTACTTTGCAGAGAGTAAAGATTCAAGTTAGATATTTGTATTTGTTTTGAAAAATTGTTTTAGGGATTTTAAAAACAAATTTAGCCTCCCACTATTTTCTCGAGTCTCTTACACTCCTCGGGTAGAGAAACGGAAACCCAACGCGACAAAAGGTTTCAAGTGGGTACTGCGGTCCCACCAATTTAACGTACCACCTCACCTAACAGTTATTGGTGATATGCAAACCGATGAGTGGACAACTCTTGTCCAATGCTTCTCAAGCAAATTGCAGTGATCGGTCTCTAAGTCCTGTAGGCCTCACCTGACAGTTATTGGCCCCATTCCTTAGTTAAGTCAGACCCACCGTTCAAACGCGTAAGCAAAGCCGTCATTGGGTCCCTCACCTGACAGTTATTGGGCCCAACCCCATCTTTACTCCGCAGCATCTCATGCTAATAGAGTGGTTGCGAATTCCCGATGCAACTGACCACTGTAACCAGCCGTGCCAATCAACACCAGAAAAGCGCCCGCACTTCTACAACGGCGGAAGACCGCTCGACTTAATATTTATGAGGAGATTTATTTAGGTCTCAAAAAATATTTTATTTATTTACATCTAATGCAAATAAAATAAAAAATCAATCCGCGCAAACAAACATAATTAAACTGGTGATGATCATGGATCTTAGAAGTGGATTCGGACTCGAGCCACTGAGTCGGAATCGGGGTCTTAGGGTCATAAATTACAAGCACACACACGTCATTGGTTTGATCGTCTTCAACTTCTTGATCCGATCTGGAGCTTCAACTTGATTTGATCCTTATCAACACCTTGATCCGACCGCCATCAAGTATTCATCTATCCGGGCCTTGCGAACTTTTAGGCTTGCAACCGATCAACCAATGATGTGCAACCATACATTATACAACCCAATAATAAAAATGAAATAAAAATTAATTACATTTGATAACTTTTATCTCTAACCTATTGAGACACGCAGGTCTTCAAATAAATCGGCTTGTGCACGCAGGCACAAATATAGCCATCTCTAATACAAAGTCCTTAATTTAAACAAATTTAAAATTACAGGATTCTGCATACACATCATACATCACATGTCGAAATATAAATAGGTCGCTATCCATGATCATCACCGATATATATCTCATACATCACATACATAAAAATTTTGGGTATTCTAATTAACCGTTAACCGATAATTCGAAAAATAATAGTGACTAAATCACTAATAACAATCAATCTTATTGATCTTTATAATCTTGATGAAAAATTTAATCTTCCAAAACAATTTGATCTCATCAAGATTTAAATTTGATCTAATCAAATTAGATCCTTTTCTTTTAGTTAAATAAAAATAAAAAAAATCTGATTTCCGTACGGATGCTACAGTAGCGTCCGTACGGACTGCTACAGTAAAATCCGTACGGACGCTACAGTAGCGTCCATACGGTGCTACAGTATTTATTTATTTATTTATTTTTTTAATTGTTGCTTGAAAACAAGNTAATTTTTAAATAAAGTTGTTAGAATAATGTAACTATTCAAAAATTAAGAAAATATTAATGAAAAAAATTATTTTTTGTAATGTACATAATACTATTTTATAATTTTTTTATTTAGTTATAATTTTTTAGTCTTAAAATTTTAATAATTATATATATTCATTGACTATCCGCTGCGAAACGCGGGTCTGCACTAGTATTATTAATAGTAAAAAAGATGTTTACTATCTACTTTGTACTGCTTATATAGATATTTTTTCACCTACTACTACTAAATCCTCGAAAGATTAAAAAGTTGATAGTAAATGCTATTCCTTGAGGCACCATTTGGTCAGAAAATAAAGAGAGAAAATTTAGCCTCTTAGTCCCAAACAAAATTTTTTTGTTCCTAGTTCCGCTCTTAAGGGGTTAACATAGAATAACCCGTTAAAACGGTGAAATATTTGTTGTTCCACCCTTCTTCCCTTATACCTATACTGTATCACTATATATTACTAATTAATGTATTATATATTAGTTTATTTACTAATTAACTAGAAATAATAAATCATTTGATTTCTAATAAATATTTAGTTATTATTTATAATTAACTAAATAATTAAAAATTAATTTTTTATTTATATTAGTTAACCAATTAATATTTTGGTCAATCTAACTAATTAAATAATTAAGTAATTAATTTATTATTAATTTCTTAATTGATTAATTTATTAAATTAATATTGATTTATTAATTTATCAAATTATTTATGGATAGTTAATTTATTAATTAGCAGCACTCGTGGTTAATTAATTAATAGTAAATTTGACGTTTTAATTATTTATTGATTAACATTTATAGTTATCTAGAAGTATTCATGGTTAATTAATTAATTAAATAATTTGATTATAATTAATTAGATAATATATTATTATTTGAAATTATAATTACTTTTATTATTCATACTATTTCTCTCTAACTATACAGGCATTATTTTTCTTATTCCCGGAAGCAGCTTAATTTTTATCTTATCCCTGAAGTTGTATCCATATCAGGAATAACAAAAAATATCTTACTCCTGAACCAAATGATATCTAATTTACTATCAATAATATTTTAACTTACCGAATGTTCCTAACACAAATGGCAAAAAGCTTGATAGTTGGTATCCGAGATCCCAAGTAAAAAATAATACTATAGCTTAATTCGTTAATATTGATATATACATAACAATATTTCTATATAAACCGATAAATCGATATTATACATTTTTAAATAAATATAAATACATACAGATACAAATATGGAGATAGAAATAAATACATATGCATTTTGAAATTATATATCATAATTTTTTTTTTTAATTCAGATTAATTTTTTTTTCTCTTTCCAATTGAAAGATAAATTAAAACCTTTTTAATTTAAAAATTGAATTTTCAAACTAAAATTATTATTTACAATCAAACTAAAGGAGATCAAATCAAACCAAATAAAACCGCGCGAAATGTGCGGTTTTGTTCGGTTTTCTTTAGGATGTCTGATCTACTACGCGTCCAGTGCACCCTCCCCGAAGCGTTGTGGGGAAGGGAGCCTCGTGTCACCCCTCCTGTTCCCCACGTATCATTGTGCCTTCCTCCTCGCTAATGCATGGCCACGCCCACGCCCACGCCCACGCGTTTGTTTCCATCGCCCTCTCTCTCCGGTCCGGATGCGACGGTCTTCCCTCCTCCGTCCGTCCTTACATCCCCGCTGATTACCGACCGCCGTGATGAGCCGACGGATGGCCGAGCCATCAGAGCAAGCCGAGCGAGCGGAATCCGCGACTGGAGGCGGGTGGCGCGGGGCGCTCCGCCGGGGGTGGAGAGTGGGGAAGGCGGCGGCCATCGCGGGCGCGGCCATCGTAGTCGTCCCTCCCCTCCTCGTCCTCTCCGCCCTCGGCGCCGCCCTCTCCCTCCCCTTCGGCGCCTACCTCGCCTCCCTCGCCTGCACCGACCGCCTCATGCGCTCCCTCCTCCCTCCACCCCAATACCAAGAAGACGAGTTTCTTGAAGCCGCGGAGGAGGAGAAACCTCTACAAGGCATAGAACTAGCTGTCGACAACGAGGCAGGCGAAGAAGATCAGGAGAACAAAAGAGCCGCAGAGGAGGTCGTCGTCGCGAAAGCGGCGGAGGAAGGCGGGTCGGTAGCGGTGGAGGAAGAAAGAGCAGCCGAGATCGAGAAAATGGATGCGGAAATAACAGAGATAGAAGCCAATGGAACTGGCGGCTCTCCCCGTGCGTCGGTGGCATCGGGTGTGGCTCCACAAGATGAGAATATTGGAGCTGCCCGCAAAGTGTTTGAGGAAATGATTGTGTCGTCGAAAGAAGGGGGAGTGCGAGAGGAGAGAGTAATCGCGGTGGCGGATAATGTAGTAGCAGGGACTGTGGAGCCTTCTGGTGGTGTTGTTGTGGAATCAGTGGAGATCGTGGGCGAGAGTGAGCCGCCGGGCTTCAGCTCCGGGTATGCCTCCGCAGTTGAGGATCAGTCGGTGGATACGGCTGATGTCGAGAGCCGGTCTTCTGTAGAGCATGCTGGGGCCTTTATAGCTGCAGATATCATGGTTGCTGTGGAGACGGAGACTGCTGCGTCCTTTGATGTGGAGGTAAGCTTGCTCGTGTGGTTTTGGTTTTGGTTATTATATCTGTTTCTTTTACAAGTAGTTTGTTGCTATAGCTTCTCTTCAAGACTCGGAAATAGTGTCACTGAGGTGCGTAGAATGTGAGAGACTAATTGAGATAAAACCAACTGCAGAGTGTAAGTTCCCAAACTTAATTAAGAGATTAGGTGAAAGAAAATCTAGTACGATACAATCTTTAAATCATGCTAATCTATGATGCTAGGTAGTAATGAAGAAAACCAAATCATTAATTCCTGCCAAACCAAATAGGGAGGGAGAGCTAAGAGAGCTTCCATGCATTTATTTATCTAGTAGAGAATAAGAGGGTCATTCTAGCACTTTGCTAGAGGGTCGCCAATCGTACCTCTTAATTAAGTCACTCATCATCAATAGGTAATGTAGAACAATCTCACCTGAGGTCTACAATTAGAAATGCCTTGCTAATATTAGGAATTAGTGCTCTAAATATAGGTCTTTGATTTTCTGTTGTTATATGATTTCACCACTAAATTAAGCTCTCTCTCTCTCTCTCTCTCTCTCTCTCTCTCTCTCTCAAAATTCTAGAGCTCTCTTCTCTCTTTTCCTCCAGAAAGATGACGGTAAGAAATCCTAGGCCATATTAAAAGCTTAATTTCTTATCGTTGGTAAATAGACTTCCTATTTATAGTTTCCCTACTTAGACACAAAATCCAATCACTTGCCATGATCGGTCTACGGTTAAAGTATCATCTTTTGTCGACCATTTATGGCTGTCTGCATCATTTGGGTTCATTAGAGAGTTGAATAGCCAATAGGGAGGGGAAAAAGATACCATGAAGTCGATACTTCATCCAAACAACTTGACATATGTTGATCACTAAACCTTTGGAGGAATTCATCACAGCATTGTTCTCTCTGCAGCCTACCTATTAATGTGGTATTGGAACAGATCCAGTAGAACTAGCTTTCGTTTGCTCAAAAGAGTTAGAGAGTAAAACTGCGAAGGCTGCACCCAGAGGAAAGAAATGCCCCTAATTCCCAAGAGGATAAGACGGTAGTGATGAGAAGGAACAATGAGCCTTAAATGCTAGGAGGTTCATTTCTTTACTTTGCACCAATCTGACAACTACGCTAGCTCCATAAGGTATAGACCTAGTATGAAGTCGACTTCTCTATTCAACCTTAATTACAGTTCGGCCAAACCTTTATTTATTTATTTTTTAATGCTATATATATGAAAGCATAATTACAACTGCCCCCACTACACACACCCTACTGCACCCTTCTATTCTCTAACCACCTAATAACTAACAGAACCCAACCCATTGAGAGAGAGAGGTTCCCCCCCTCTCCAACCCCCCAGGGCGGGGGGGGGGGGGGGTGGTTTGGGGGTGGTTGAAATGATAACTCATACTACTTTAAAAACTATATATTATATGACCAACCCAACTAATTAATTTAGATGCACAACTTGCATAGCTAAGACACGCAGCAGAAACAGAATAGCCTATTGGCAGAAGTGGTATTTGGTTACAAATTTTAAGCAAGCATTTTAATTTTATGTAGATTACCGAGGGCGAGAAGGTAATTAACAAAGAAGATTATTTTATAACTCCTCCCTTGAGAGCTAGTGAAGATTATTTTATAACAACCCCCTTGCAAGCTAGAGGGAGAACCCTTTCGTACCCTATCATCAAGTTCATTTAGGAATCAAGTGGTCAAAGTCAAACCCTCTTAACTCACTCACTTCAACCCAAATGCCCTACATTCTAGCTTTGGTTCACCAAATCAATAAAACTTTCAGCTCTATACTATGCTGGTGGTGAATCAGAGCTAGAGAAAGGCACTTGTCTTAAAGTGAGTTCAATAGGAAAGTGGAAGAAGATACTAGTCGTTGTTCCATCAGGTTAAATTGGCATACATTGATCACTGAACCTTTAGAGGGATCAGCTACGCCTTGAGGCCACAAGGCTTACCATTACGGCATGAAATAGGTCTAGAAGAACTAGCTTTCCGTTGCTTAAAGAGATAGGTAGTCAAAATGCTAGGGGGTGAATCTTGAAGAAAATATGGCAGTGATAAGAGGGAACACTAGGCCTTATATGCCAGGAGGTTTGATCTTAAGAAATGGTGAAGCAATTTAATATTTTAATTTTTTATTGATAAGTTTCATATTTATATTTACTTAGTAGTATTACACTTTTTTTGAATATTATTATTCAAACATCATATTATATAAATGGATTAATTGCATACAGGTCCCTGCAAACATAATGAATTGCAAATATATCCCTACAAAGTTCAACTTTTATATGTTGTCTCTGCAAAAGTCGTAATGTTTTCAAATATATCCCTCTGGTTTGTTACTGTTAGAGAACTATTTATATTTTAACAGCAGATAAGTAAAATGTCAATTTTGCCATCACAAATATATCCCTCCAAAAGCCACAACAACTATAATCGTGCAAAAATGTTCCGCAAAAAATTTTCGATGATCATCTTCTTTCTCATCTTCTTGCCTTTTAAAACCCAACTCATTCCACCAATGTTGCAATCTTTTTCTCACTCTTTTTCTTCTAAACCTTTTCTTTTCAACAAAAAAGAAAAAAATCATAGAAAAAATTGAATGGGAAAGCAACACGCGTTTGATATAAGCGAAATAACACCTGTTGTGGATGAATGAAGACAAAGAAATTCTAGTTATGGATTCGAAACTAGCATGAAGAAGAGAGAGGAAGTGAAAGAAGAGGAAAAGGAAGAAAAAGAGGCAGAGAAGAAAGAAGAGTTCCTATTGCTAGAGTTTTGATTGAGAAAAGAAGGTATAATATAAGAAGGGTAAAATGTCAAGGGTGCGGTAGATGCTATAACGTGAAGTTCATATCATCAATACGGACAATACTTTTTTTTCATCTTCCACAAGGTAGTAAGCTAAAAAAAAGTGAGGGCATTTGTTTGAGTGAAAAAGATAGAAAAACAAAAAAAAGGAAAAAAATAAAACACGTACTGCCTATATTTCTCATCTGAGAGAGATATGGACGCCACAGTATTTTCCTTTTTCACATGAGAGAAGCATGGAGCCCACAATTCAAAAAAAATAGGTTGAGATCCCACATAGTTAGCCTTCAACATCTTCTATTCAAAAAGGATGTGGGCCCCACCATATCTCCATGAGAGAGGCGTGGGGCCTAAAATTCAAAAAGAAAAAGGAGAAAAAAAATAAAAACACATAATTAGCCCTTCCTATATTTCTTATATGAGAGAGATGTGGGCCCCACAATATTTTCCTCTCTCAAATGTGAGAAAGCGTGGGCCCACAATTAAAAAAAAAAATTTGAAATTCCGCATAACTAGCCTTCTATATCTCTTTTTCGAAAAGGATGTAAACCCCACCGTATCTCCCTCTCACATTTTTGAGAGAGGCATGGGGCCCACAGTAAAAAAAAAAAGGCTTATTCATTTTATCTTTTTGTGTAGGGCCTACAATAAAAAAAAAACTCTCCAATTTGAGAGGGGAGGTGAACCACGTAATAAAATCCCACGATCTTACAGTTTTCCCACTCACCCACCACATACAAAAGAACCCACATTTTTATGATTTTTTTCCCACTCATCCACTTACCATATAACTAACAAAACCTCTATTTAAAGGGAAAGATAAAAGGAAAAAGGTGATTGGAGATAACTTCCTTAGAGATAAACTGCTCCTGGAGATCTACTGTGCTTTGCCGTCGGTGGAAGCAATGTCGCATCGGCGATCACGACAAAGGAGGTTGGAAACTGGCGATCTTTCACTTAACGCTTAGTCGTCGGCGGAAGAGAAGAATGGCAACCACTCGTCAACTCATCAACGACAATGAAGTATCATCCGCCAGCATTTTGCCATCGGCTGAGAAGAAGAACGACAACCGTCCGCCAACTCATCAACAACAAATGGAGTATCATCCGCTTGGCGCTTAGTCATTGGCGGAAGAAGAACGACGACCACCCGTCCACGCATCGACAACAACGGCGCAGTATCATTTGTCGGTGCTTTGTCATCGATGGAAGCAATGGCACAATGGCGATCACGATGAAGGAGGTTGGAAGGCAGCGATCTTCCGCTTGTCACTTAGCCGTCAACGGGAGGGAAAAACGACAACCACTCATCAACTTATTAACAACAATTGAGTATCATCCGCCGGTGCTTTGCCGTTGGCAAATAAGAAGATCGACAATCGCCCACTAGCTCATCAATGAAAATGGAGTATCATTCGCTGGAGCTTTGCCGTTAGCAGAGAAGAAAAATGGCGACCACCCTTCAACTCATCAACGACAATGAAGTATCATCCGTTGGTGCTTTGCCGTCGGTGGAGAAGAAGATGGCGACCACCCCCGACTCTTCAACATCAATGGAATAAATTTTGGAAAAATTCTTTC
Organism: Ananas comosus; assembly: GCF_001540865.1. Lineage (NCBI taxonomy): Eukaryota > Viridiplantae > Streptophyta > Magnoliopsida > Poales > Bromeliaceae > Ananas > Ananas comosus. The sequence goes on from NC_033637.1 coordinate 8,061,853, forward strand.
TAAATCTTTAGTAAAATTTTTTTTTAAACAATTTTAAAAGAAAATAATAAAACTTCTGTTTTGAAAAGCGCAAGTATGAATTAAGTAGCAAATATTGTAGAGACGGAGAGATCAAATGAGGTTTGTGGGTCGAGGCATGCGAAAACACTGTCCTAGTAGCGAGATTGCCCATCCACGTGCAAGGCTCCGGCAATCACTTCTAGCAATACAACGACCATTGTCCACCCCGTCGGCACATCTTCAAGGTGGTGCAACACGAACTTAATAAGCTTTCAGAGATCCAACAAAATAGCAAAAAATAATGTAAGGTTCAGTGTAAGAGAGATGTAAAGCTCAGTGTAAAAGAGGAGGAGGAAGCCTTTGCAAATTTCTGGTAAAACCAATAACTAACCAAGTCCACCCTCACCTCATCTATATAGAGGTGAGAACCCAACCGTAGGTTGGACTGTATCTCAGGTAAGCCGCTGCCCCTTACCTAGCTAAGGCAAGATCTAGTCAAGATCTGGTTTGGGCCCTTACCAAGGTAAGGTAGTCATTAAGCTTAAATACAAAATCTCAGAAATAAAATCAAAACAAAAAGTTAAGTGAACCGGGTAGCCTGGACTGAGCGCACTGTCGCCCACCTGACCCACCTGCTCGGCTCGTGCTCGTACCATGCGTGCGTGTGTGTGTTTAGTCGAGAGCTTCACTCTCATATTCTCCCAAGTAACTAACTTGAGTGTCACGCCCCACATCCACAACGAAAGCCTACGGGGACGTCAACAGATCTACCAAACGGATAGAGTTTTCCCTGTCTACCCGAAGCATTAATCAAAATAGAAGCAGTAGCAAAGGAACCCAAGAGATCACAATTAAAAATTTTCCAATTTACAATAAGAATAAAGTCACTAAATAAACGAATTACATGTATCAAAGCAGAGCACTATCGGCAAAACTACCATACATCACTGTACAACATCATGTAGTCTCAGCTAAACAGAAAGATAAATGTACAAATAAAAAGCCCTAGCCCTCGCCAGTCCTGATGTATAACATAATTGAAACATCTAGCTGGAAGTTCTCTACAACTAATGTACACAGGTAGGAGATGCTATCTACGGCGCAATCCCCCCTTACCTCGATCAACAGTTGGTATAGATGTCCCTAAAAAATAAACCACAAGAGGGTATGAGAACTACTAAATAGCAGTTCCCAGTGGGTACGGTCAGCGACAACCATGACCTTCCCACTAGGTCTACTAGAGACAAGCGTAGAGAGAGTATAGTAAGGAATGCTGTAGAATGAGTAATGAAACATAATATGATGATATACATCGACTAAACTCTCATGTCTCTACATATATAAGGAATAGGAGAGAAAAAGGACTAATACATGAATCAATTCTAATACTGATAAATAAAAAAAACACACCATACACAGTAATTAACTCTGCTATACATCAACTAGAATGATAGTAATAAAGGTAAGATGTCATCTCCTCATGCACATACAACTTGATCAACACATTGTGACCCACTCATAAACTGACGAACTCGTAGGTTACATATGTAATGAACAAGAGACAAAGTGAGTAGAGTATGCCTCAATGTTGATATTAATAAATAGATGCAGTAAACAGTACCCAATCGCAACGACTGACTCATAGGCCCGGTTTAGCCTGCGCCCGCCAAGTACCTGGATCGCACTCCTGCAGGTATGCCGTTAACACTCAGGCTCTGCCCCTAGCCCGATCACCGCTCCTGCAGGTGGGTCGTCATCCCAAAGGCAAATATCTCTGCTATAGTTGGCCAGCCTTCGGAGCGGCACTCGTAGGGGAGCGACCCCTTCCGAGTCTAATAGCACGTAACTCTATCATGCTCAATGTGGCTCTGCAGGCTATGGTCTATACAATGATAAAAAAAATGACAACTAACCAATCTGCTACCCTCGGCATAACTATAGAATGTCCACTAAGTCATTTATCACCGTAAGACTATCATATATCTCTCAATATCCAAAATCTATCATATGAATTAGAATATGCATCATGCAAATGAACAGTAGATATTTTACTAAATATGCATATGGTGTTCAGTAGTATTTCATTGCATAAGCATATGATGTCCAATGGCCCTTCTCGACCGAACATAGTGAATGCAAAATAATCCACTATACTATACAATTCAACCTCTTGATCATATACTATGCTAACACAGTTGGTAATTACTATATTAAGCCAATTCAACCTAATGATCATATACTTAGACTCAGATTAATGTTCCCATGAATACACTATGTAATCTATTTTCTCTCTTCAATTTCAAACTAACACAATGCTCTACGAACATATAACCACACACAACACCTACACATGCACCATAGACAGATATATGAACCATTGCCCAATTAATCTAACATCAACTAGTGTTCACATGTCACATCCAATTTTCACTCTTCACTTACCTCTATTGCCATCACAACCCTCAAAGCATGCAACCTGCACACAGACACATATACGTATATACACATGTGCAAAATAGACGTAGAAGGAAGTTCGCCGTTTTCGGCGACATGGAACCCACCTTGAATTGCTAATCCAATAGCGGCAAGCTATCAACCTCCAATGCGCTTTTCTCAGCTCAAATCCAGTAGGGAATCCAATAAGAAAACTCCAAAATCAGTGAGGGTGCAGTCAAGGCAATTGCAAGAACTAAATCCTAGTATTTCGGCAATTCGTTTAATGAATGCTGTATTTTTTAAGGGTAATTTAACTTACCTCAAAATCCAGCAGTAGCAATTCCAAAATGACCAAAAGTGGTAGAAGGGTTTAGCGAAGATCCCGTAATATCCAGCTAGAAGAAATGAACGACGAAATCACTGCAATTCTCATAATTGCTCAAAATTAAATCAATTTCACTTTAACTTAAAAATCGACTACCAATTCAACTTACTAACCTGAAATTCGGTTAAAGGAAGAAGTCCACAAGCTCCTCACCTTCACTAGAACATCAACAAAAGTTCAATTTAATGCCTATAAGTCAAATAGGAGAAAAGAACAGAGAAGTTCGCAAATATCCAACAAAAGTCGAATTTCAGTTTACTTCGACCATTTACTCAATTTCATTCCAATTCACTTTAATTCCAAATGGAATAAGGTGTAATTAGAAGATTACCACTATCCACACTCTTGAATCAATTTCAATTTCGAAATTCAGACGAAATTGGACTTGATTGGAGCCTCCAAAGGCACGGTGTTGCGGCCACGAACCGGCTACATGTACTATTACCGCACCTGTTGCTGTGTCTATTGCTGCGCTTGCTTCTGCTCCTATTTGTAGCAGCAGCCACAGCAGCAACCCCTGCTGCTGCGGGCTGCAGCTGCAGCAGCCCCTGCTGCAGCAGCCTTCGCTGCTGCTGGCAGCAGCAGGAGCAGCCCCTGCTGCTGCTCGTGAAGTCAGCACAACCTAAAATTTTGCGGCGAAAAGCACGTGAAAAATGGCTCCAATTCGCATGAAATTCGGCTTCAATTTAACTTCAAATCACAACAATATCTAGCAAGACCTCCCATCCTAGATTCTACCATCAAGAATTAACAAAAATTATAAATGAGAAAAATAACACTTATTATAATACTAACCCAAGTGTCGAAATGCTAAAAATCGTGCGTGCGGGGTTTTGATCGGCTCGTCAAATGGCACCAAAACCAAATCTTTCTTTTTCTTCTTCTCTTTCTTCTCTTCTCCTTTTCTTTTCTTTTCTCTTTCTCTCTCTCTTGCATATAGGTTAGGAGGGGTGGGAGCTTCAAGAGAGCTCCCTGAGACTTAGTGGAATCCCACTAACTTGTAACAATATGCCAATAAATCCACGAGTCACCAACACTCTCAATTTAGTCCAATATCGATCTGTACGCTCAATTGGAGCACTTCGGAATGTCGGTTTCAAGGTTTAAAGTGCCGCCCCGTGCAGCACGGGGCGGCACCTACCGTGCCACCAAGAAGATGGCACGATACAGGGGAGGCTCGAACCCCCCTCCGTGCCACGGCACGCAGCACCGTGCCGCACGAGACAGAGCGGCACGGCGCAGCATGCCACCTAATTTTCTTGCTTTTTTTTTTTTTGTTTTGTTCTTTGGGATATTCAAAATATTTTGGGTACCCCACGCCTCCCCAAAGACATTGCAAATAAAAAAATTTACTTATTAGGTAAGTCAAAAAAATTATAATTTTTTTTTTTTGTTTATCAATATATGGACAAAAGATTTTCCGAGCCTTCCGCTTTCACCACATATATCTATTCTTTCTTCACAAATTATTTTATCAAAATTTATCGCACCGCGAAATTTTTGACAAATAAATGGAACATAAAATTTTGAGCCACATCAAACATAAAATTTTATTTTTATGCTAGAAGATTGAAAATACTGATAAAATTAAAAATTAAATTAAATAAATTGATGCTTAAATTTGTTTAATTTATTTGTCATATAATTTATTGCTTAATTTTTTGATAGATCTACTAATTTTTTAAAAAAATTAATAAAAAATAATTTTTTTCATATACTTTTAAAAATAATTTTTAAAATAATTTTTTTTGTATTTTATAAAAGAAAGACTGTAATATGGTCAAAAGAAAAAAAAAAGAAAAAAAAGATGTTTTTGCATTTTAAAAATTCTAATCTGTAAAAATTTTTATTTTGCATCAGGTATAATTGTACTTTACATACAAAAAAACTTACAAATATATTAATTGATGAGTATAGTAAGCTATACATAGCAAATATTTATAATTATTTGATTAAAATTTTCAAAATAACATTATAAGAGTTTATTGGAACCAAAAAAACTGAAATAAGTCCGTGCCAAAGTATGCCAGTAGGAGGTCGTGCGTATCCATCGGCATGCAAACATACCATGTGTCGACACAGAAGCGTTCCGGTACTGTACCGTGTCAGGTAGACAGCAGCACGCCCCCGTGCCACGACACTTTAAATCTTGGTCGGTTTATACTCAAATTTGATGGACGGTCTCAATGAAAATTAAGCTAAAGTAATTTACCTTAACATTTTAGGTCCAGACTATTTTCAATCAGCGAAAGCCCTGCCAACTAAAATCTCTAACGAATTGCTGTTAAGCTCCATTTTCACTGCTCGGGTATTTGAACTACACAATTTTAAATCTGACCTCAGAAAGTTAATACAGACAATTTTTCAAAGTTTCATAATTTTTCGCTACTATAAGTTTTCTGCTAAAATACAGGCTTTGTTCCCTATAGAAAATTCTAAATCTCCTCTTTTCATTTCGATTTCTGTACCAATTGTTTCCAACTGATCTTTTACTTCTTCAAGCCTAATAAAAATGGTATCTCCTACTATTTTCATTCCCACTTGCATATAAAATAAAAATCGAATGTACTATATTGAGAATGGAGTATATAAAGAGCAACAACAACAATCCTTAGGTTTCTAATGTGGGACTTAAACCTCACATGTGGTAACCTAAACACGAGCTCCCAGGCAAGGCTCATAAAATGTTGGGCTGCCCAGGAAGCCCAAGGGCAGAATTGAAGTTTTAATGCACTTTAAAATTAATACTAACATTCCCCCACATGATTTAAAATGTCAAATAACGAAACTAAGTAAAATAGAAACACAAAACAAATCAAAAGAATGCTGAATCTTTTATACCACGTATTCGGAGAAGGTATCTTTCGGGTTTAAACCTTCACTTAGTGTTTGTCTATGTACATCCGAGGGCATAATGGTGGACTACGCCTTGAACCGAGTCAGTGAATTAGATTTCCACAAACCGCACACATGGTACAGCCATTTAGGTTCTAAGCGGGTGAGCGCTTTTATAGCCATGCGCCAATATCGCTTCATGTGTGTTTTAGGGAACCGCCTTATTCCCATAGTCGCGGCCTCATGACTCCACACACATAGTAGGTCCTTAGAAGGGTGTCTGCAAGGTCACACTCTGCCTCGTGGGTCTCAGAACTATTCAGGGCCAATGCCCTTTCTATCCACTTATAGATATGAGCGCTGTCGCCATAGGGATGAGGATACAAAAAAAAGTACTCCTCACAGCTACTAGTTCGACTTGTTTCTACCGATTGAACCTGCAACAGGTTGGGTTGCCGTCGCCGGTAACTTCTATTGAGGGCTAAGCACCATCCCCCTCGACGATTCTAGGATCACAGTCCTAGATAATCCCTTGTTATGCTAATCAGCCAAATTCTTCGCAAATTTCATAAATTCTAATGCAATCACATTTTCCTTCATATTCTGTCATATAAACTTATGTCTCACTTTCGTAATCTATTAGTCTTAGTCTCTTTGGCCATTTATCAATTGCAGATCTACAATCACAATGAATACAAACTGGTGCTAAGGATCGCTCCATCAGTGGCAGATCATAAAGAAACTCTCTAATCCACTTAGCCTCTGCTACTGTGGTATCTATGTCAGATTGTTGGCGCTAACCATTAATCCCAAAAGCTCGAGCTGTTAGAAATACGCAATCAATTCACTTAAAGCGTACAGATACAACGCCCACGAGTCTCGATTGTGACTCGGCTCAACCAGCCCCACGCCACTTCGAACATGACTCGGCCCACCTAGCCTCCCGCCATTTCAAATATGACTCGGCCCAACATGGCCTCCCGCCACAGGGTAGGATGCTGACCCATTTAAGCCAACGATCCCTCCTCCAACACCTGCACATATTTGTAGCATGCGGGAATCGAACCCGTGATCGCTGGCTCTGATACCACTTGTCGGATCATTGGCGCTAACCATTAATTCCAAAAACTTGAGCTGTTAGAAATACACAACCAATTCACTTAAAGCGTACAGATACACGAGGTGAGTGGGAGAGAGGCGGCTGGGGGGTCAGCTGGGGCTAGTTAGGGTTTGCATGGGACACCCTAGGTGAGCTATATATAAAGAAGGTGTAAAGTTGCGAGTTAGCCGACCAAACCTCAGTATTTTACATTGAGTCCCTCATAGCGCGTGTAAAACGCGCGAATACACCCGCACAATCGATTTCATGCAAAACGGTACATAAAATGTCGAGGTTTTCGCAAAATTACCGTTTTGCCATCAAAGACCCCTCCTCGATCAACGCGCGATATCAGAAGATCTGTTCGTCAGATTTGCGAACAGATCGCACCAGTGCGATCAGCACTACAGAGACATCAAATCCACGATTTTGTTTAGCCTCCTTTGGTCACGGATTTGCGATAAAACCCGTCCTCTCTCCAAATGGCAAAACGACGCACAAATACATATAATATATGCATCATCAATTTTCTCGAAATCCGTGCGTCAAACCTGAAATCTGTCAGCGCCAATGGTTCCAGAATAGCAGAACCATTAAAAACGACCTATTGGATCGCTATGAACGGAGTCCGATACACGCCGGAAGCCAACTCTACACCGTGGCCTCTCCAGAAAAGCGGTTACTATTCACTTTAAGTGAAAAATAAAAGTCGCGTAACTTCTCCATTCAATCTCGTTTTCTCCCGAAACCTGACGAGTGCTTTTGTAATTAAAATACACACAAAAACATCGTCAACAGAGAGTTTAGCTACACTGCCAAAATCTCAGTCCTTACATCATCCCCCTCTTAAGAAAAGTTTCGTCCTCGAAACTTGCTCACACCACCGAAAATAATTTCGGTTAACACTTTACTAATGCACCAAGCACAGCTATAGTGGCACGACAAGGAAACTCTTAAGCTAGAGTACCAACACTCACCTCGGAGGCTACAACCTCCCACTAGTCCGAACTATATCCAGACAAAGCCAAATCTGAACCATCGAAACCCACCGATGAAATCGGACTCACTTAGGTCCAAGACCTAACCTTCCGCCTAGACCAAAAGGTCTAAGGCTGCCACTACCAGTTGAGCCCGACAATTTAGCCTGCTCAACACTCATTCGAGTACAAACAGATCAACATAAGACCAATGCATGTCCGTCACTAGGTGAACAGAGTTGCCACTCGCAACATGCGATCATAACCACCAGTGATGCCCAACATCTGTCTCTACGAGACCCTGTCGCTGTCATCGCCAAGGGACCCTAGCAATCGATGTTCCTAGTAACACTAAATGCCCGTCTCATCGAGACTCCAGCATGCCTCTCACCAAGTGACCAAACAGCAATCCAATCCAATCCAATCCAAGGTATCCACGATAAACTAAAACGTGTACCTTGTACAATATCACAAGCTTCGACTTCTGAGCCAACCTCCAGGCTCACAAGATGATCAAAGATGACCGTCACCTCTCTTGGAAGAGAAAAATACCGACCCAATCCAGATATTCCCCAAAATAGGTAGGGTATCTTGTCCTAACTTTCAACATTACGTTGTCTGCAGCCAACGTACTTATCGAAAGAAAGGTAAAATACCCGCGGATCCATCGCCAACAGAAAGTTGGAGACGTGACACAAAACTAAGCCGACCAATAACCCTATAATGCACTAGAATGCACGAACAGAGATGTGACATTACGACTGTACATTAGCCAGATCCAACACACACCACACTGACAAAGAACCAACAAAAGGTTGAAACATCCGCCTTTATATTTCCACCAGCAAAACCATTCGACATAACTCAAAAGAGTGAACCCTGAGTGCCTGCGGATTGACTTGCAAAAGCTTCCATGTCTCGTGCTGGAGGTGAGGCGATCACCGTTGCAAAAAGCAGCCTCTCGACATCTTACTGCTCAGAACTAGTCCACTCACTGCCCTACTCCTAACACCAAAATGGGTACATGTCATATCCTGTAGCACAAGAAACACGAGGAAATAAACACAAATCAACCTTCGAGCCTCCTAACTCGATAACCTCGAGACTAAATCTCAAATACCCCGCGCTCGCACGTGCCTACACGCCTTAAGTCTTCCTATGGTCAACCTAACCAATGGTTCAGTCAGAAAGCTTGTAAATGCAATTGTAGTTATTTCACGCTCCGATACCATCTTAATCTGTCACGCTCCATGGCCGATTTTAAAAGCCTTTTAAAATGAATACAATCTTTGAAATCAGAGTTGCGGAAAACGTGCTATTTTTCTTTCCAACCTAGCCCACGTGACGTACAGACCCGCCACAAATACAAAATTCTTCTATTCACTCGGACAGAGTCTCCTTTGTATTTGCACGGCATATCAACAACTACATCAGGATCACAACAACAACCTACATTTACCAATCCACAATCAATTCATGCCATGCATTTCCATACAGCTAGCGATCCTTAAAAATGACGCATGCCTCTAAACACTCTTTAGGCGCAGGATGATGTGATGCACAGTACAACAGTCATTCTATTTAAAAGTGCTTCCCACCCGAAAGCTTTGTTTTTAAACTCTAATTAATCATCCATAAAAATCATTCGAAAATCTTTTTAAACTGTTTCCCACATAGAAACTCTATTTTTAAAATCGACTACCTCGAGGGGTGGAAAACCACCATGTATAAATACATAAATCAGAAACCAATTATCCAAAATCTCCAATCGCATGTATAATGAAAAACATCCACTACAACCAGTTCACAAATATCCAAACATTCATAGGGATCATCTAACTGGACCATTTAATTATTAAATTACTAAATGCAGAAGGAGAAGATAACCAGGGTGATGACCGCTACTGTAGCCTAGCTAAAGCGTCCAACCATCGCACCAAGAATCAACTCCTCGGCCTAGTCACCTGGAGAAATGGGGGGTGAAAAACCACAATCAAGGTTTTCCAGTGGGTACGACAGAGCCACGAAGGCAAATTGTATTCACTAGAAAACAAAGGAGATCGAACAATAGATATGTATATGGTATGATATACAAGCAACTACAGTAGTAATAGAAATATGGTAGTAAATGAATAAGAACCAAACTACTACTGTATCAACAACTCAACTGAACATATGCCTCAAGGGTATATAATCCAAGTCAAACCCAATCTGGTGCTGCCATGTTGGTCCGCAGACCTCAAGCGTTGCCTGTCACAGAGCAAGCACTGACTTTGATTCATGCGTCCACCGACGACCTATCCGGATACATACACCCCCTGGTTGGTGGCCAAATCAACCGGTGTCTAGAATAGTGCTGTGACTAAATCATACTGATATGCTCAATACGAAAACCGGCAAGAAGACCGGTGCCTTGGCTGAAGCCAGATGCAAGGGCATACAACACCGAACCATGATCAACTAGATCGAAACACACGACAAAGGAGTCAATATGTTGTCTGGACCCAAGGTCCACAGATATACAAGATATGCAAGCCTGCTTTACATGTCTATCAAAAACTACTGTTATGCAATCAACAAGGTATAGATACGAACGATAAACAAAAGCAACTGACATGTAGAGACCAAAATACTGATATACAAGAGCAAGGGAGAGGAAAACGAAATGATCTCACCGACTACCAGCTCGAAGCACCTACCTGTCACTGTCGCGTCGGAAAACTGGATGCGTACAAGTCAACCGGACCTACGAAGATCCACTGGGTCAGTATCCAACCCACAAGCCCAAAGTACACGACTCACGAACTCCACACAAGTCCCCAAAATTGGTTTCCCAAAATCGATCACCGTAACTCGCCGGAAGTCCCGAAAATCACACTGGGACGCCGTCGGAACCCACGAAGTGTCTTGAAACTCACCGACTCATGCCACGAGTCACCCGCTGCCACAAAACACATCGATTTGGATGTCTTGGCAGCAAACACAAGGTAACACAAACAAACAATTATCGTCGGATAATTGTTCGAATCCGAGCTCCCGGAAGTGTCAATTTCGACACCGAAACCCACCGTCGCTCACCCATCATCTCCGAACTCACGATATGACGAAGGTGACTAGTCGACAAGGCTCAGCGACAACACTCAGGGCAAACAAACGACGTCGAAAGAAATCCAAACCGAAACCGCGTTCCGCCGGCGAATTTCGCCAAAGAACGCACCGAAATCGACCTCCGATTTCCGCAAAGGCGAATGGCCATGGACGATTAGTCCAGAGGTCAACTACCGCATGAACATACAGCCTACAGTAGCCACATGATGCAAAATTGCATAAAAGTCCCTCTATGTACATAAAATCCCATTATTTTATGCAAATAAGGCGACTTTGTGGCTCGTTAACGCAAACCGAAGACTTCCGAGGTCTGCCGAGATACGTACTGACAGGTCTCGACATGCCGGAGGCCGTGCTCAAGATCCGGAGCACAATGGCTCACTGTGGGAGGCGCGGGAGCGACTCGAAAATTCTGCGAACAGCGCGCACTTGGGGAAAACTGCGCCGAAAACACAATTTCGGAAGCCGCTGATCCAAAGTGAGGTGAGCACTGTGATCAGCACTGACCAACGATCACCATGCTCACCTCCAGAGGCATCGGGATAGCCTCGGATCGCCGAAAAGTGTTCGCAAACCCGAAATTATGCACAGGCAGTAAGAAATAAAACTCACCGGGCAAAGGGGCTAGGGCACAGCCAGTGGCGGCTCTGTGGCAGGAGCGTCGGCGGCCGACAAGTACGGTCGACGTGGGGAGGCTGGGTGTAATACACTGAACTTTTGCAAACTGCGGAGTTCGAGTATGTGGAATGGTGTGTGGATCACTCCTACATGTTCTAAAAGGTTAGAACAAGTGTTTGGNGTGCGGGATTGGGTGCCGAAGTGGATTGCCGTGGGGAGTGTATACTACCACGGGGCCATTAGGCGCGGCGCAAGCTGGACTACCTTGGGTAGGTCCCTGTGAAGGAAAAGAAAGTACTAAATGAAAAAGGACGGTAATGAATGTTTATTACTTAAAGTGTACAGTAGTCACTTTTATGTTCGTGCTTATACTCATGTCTATGTTCATGATTACAGAAGTTGCTCTATCTCTTTTATGCAAATGGTTCATTACTGTAGAAAGCTATTACATGTCGATTACATGCTTATTACTTATTAGCATCATGCTTATAAATCATGCAATTATTGTTATTGCTTCCATTTAGTACATCTTGAGCCTAGTGGTGTAATTCGCCGAGGCTGGCGGCACGGGGAAGAAGTCGCAAGGTCTGCTCGGCCCAAGCAGACCTGGGGCAGCCGCAATCTGTCGAGGCGACGGCGGCGGCCCGCAGGGGCGGCGACGACGACCGGCGCGGGAGTCGCCGAAGGTCGGGGCGACGTCGGCAGAGAGAGCGAGGAGGCAATGTAGCCTCGGGCCTCCTCTCAACTCGAGAGAAAGAGAAAGTGAGAGATATGGAGAGGGAAGGTGACAATGGCTGCGGCTGCGGCTGGCCGGCCGGGGCTCTGCCGGCGGCAGCCGGGAGGCGCGCGGCACACGAGGTGAGGGGGAGAGAGGCGGCTGGGGGGTCAGCTGGGGCTAGTTAGGGTTTGCATGGGGCAAACCCTACGTGAGCTATATATAAAGAAGGTGTAAAGTTGTGAGTTAGCCTACCAAACCTCAGTATTTTACATTGAGTCCCTCACAGCGCATGTAAAACGCGCGAATACACCCGCACAATCAATTTCACGCAAAACGGTACATAAAATGTCGAGGTTTTCGAAAAATTACCGTTTTGCCATCAAAGACCCTTCCTCGATCAACGCGCGATATCAGAAGATCCGTCTGTCAGATTTGCAAACAGATCGCACCAGTGCGATCAGCACGACAGAGACATCTTTTTTTTTCGCCTCGTTTGGTCACGGATTTGCTACAAAACCCGTCCTCTCTCCAAATGGCAAAGCGACGCACAAATACATATAATATATGCATCATCAGTTTTCTCGAAATCCGTGCATCAAACCTGAAATCCGTCAGCGCCAATGGTTCCAGAATAGCAGAACCATTAAAAACGAGCTATTGGATCGCTATGAACGGAGTCCGATACGCGCCGGAAGCCAACTCTACACTGTGGCCTCTCCGGAAAAGCGGGTTAGTATTCACTTTAAGTGAAAAGTAAAAGTCGCGTAACTTCTCCATTCAAACTCGTTTTCTCCCGAAACCTAACGAGTGCTTTTGTAATTAAAATACACACAAAAAACATCGTCAACAGAGAATTTAGCTAAACTGGCAAAATCTCAGTCCTTACAACAGGGCAGGATGTTGGCCCATTGAAGCCAACAATCTGATGCTATAAGTTCAAATTCCATAGTACTTCTAGCAATTAGAGATTGTTTGGTTGACTTTCAAAAAACAGTTTCTCCTCATAGGAAAAAAATAAATCCAATAGTCGACTTCACATTAGCTATATCACTAATTCAGTTAGCATCACTATATCCTTCTTACTGCAAGAAAGCCAATATAATTGAATCCATAAGACACAATCCCCTTTAGATATCTCAAAACTCTTTCTAAAACATTTAATGCTCTCTATTTGGATTACATGTATATCTTCTTAATCTGTTCACAGTATAAGCCTAATCAGGTCTAATGTAGTCTACTAGATATCCCAAGGATCTTCCACCTTGAATCATGATGCCACGCAGGTTATGATGAACATGCTACCACTGTTGCTAGTCAACCTTAACTCCGAGTCTATACCAAACGGCACAACCTCTGACCTATTGCTTCTACAACTTTCCCTTCTCTTGTTGATTTGACACCTTCCACAGCTAACTAGCCATTCGCCTCAGCCTACTGAGCCTTCTTTACCAATCCGAACACACACTATGCTTACTCGATCTATGACTAAGAGTTTTGCCAGGTCTACCTCCTTCTTGGCTTCTACACATACTACTCTTCCTAGTGAGCCTACCACTTTTCATAAAGCTTTTCAGGATGCAGGTTGGCTTGCTGCCATGGCTGAAGAATTTGATGCATTACTCACCAATGATAGTTGCGAGCTTGTTCCTGCTCCTCATTCCATCAATCTTATTGGTTGTACCCATCTACAAAGTCAAACAGAAGACGGATGGCTCTTTTGAACGTCTTAAAGCTCGACTAGTGGCTCAGGGTTACAAAGAGCAACAAAGCATTGATTTTGATGAGACTTTTTCTCTGGTTGTCAAGTTGACCACTATTCGTACTGTTCTTTCGGTCGCTCTCTCCTGTGGATGGTCTCTTCGCCAACTTAATGTAAAGAATGCCTTTCTTCACGACACTCACTCTGAGGAGGTTTATATGAAACAACCATCTGGCTTTGTGCATCCTTCGCTCCCTAGTCACGTCTGTCATCTACGCAAAGCAATATATGGTCTCAAACAGGCTCCTCGAGCTTGGTTTCAGCGCTTCACTTCTTTTCTTTCTGAGATTGGTTTTGTTGGCAGCACTGCTGATTCCTCGATGCTTGTTTGTCATTCCTCCTCTGGCACTTTTGTTCTTCTCTTGCATGTTGATGATATTATTGTCACCGGCAATTCCTCGTTTCTTTTTTATGCTCTTATTGTCACTTTACAACGTGAATTTGCCATGAAGGTTCTCGAACCGTTACATTATTTTTTGGGTATTGAGGTTCATCGCCCCCCTTTTAGTCTTCATCTACCTCAAAAATAAGTGTATCAACTGCTTCAACGATATAGCTTTCTTGACAGTAACTCCTCTTTCGCCGACATCTCGTCTCTCTTCTCATGAGGGGCGTCTTCTTGAGGACCCATTCACTTATCGTCACATAGTTGGTGCTCTCCACTATCTCACTTTCACCAGACCGGACGTTTCATTTGCTGTCAACTCTGTTGCCCAGTATCTGCATGCATCTCATGAACTGCACATGCAAGCGGTCAAGCGTATTCTGCATTATATTCGTGGGATGTTGTCTTATGGCTTTCCTATCTCTCACTGCGATAACCCTTCTCTTTTGGCCTTCGCTGATGTTGATTGGGCTGGTTGTCCGGATTCACGTCGTTCTACTTCTGGATATTGCATTTTTCTCGGGTCAAATCTTATCTCCTAGTCCGCTAAGAAACAACCCACCATTTCTCATTCCAGTTCTGAAGCGGAGTATCGTGCTGTCGGCTACACACTTGCTGAGACTATCTGGATTTGTCGTCTCCTTCGTGACCTTTGTATTTTCTTATGCCGCTCTATCAATATTTCTTGTGATAATCTCAACACCACCTACCTTGCAGCCAATCCTGTCCTCCATGCTCGCACAAAGCACATTGAACTTGACCATCAGTTCTTGCGGGAAAAAGTCCAGTCTGGTGATTTGGCCTTAATTCATATCCCTTCTGACAAGCAACTTGTCGACATTTGCCTTAATTCATATCCCTTCTGACAAGCAACTTGCCAACATTTGCACCAAGCCCTTGTCACCCTATCGGTTTTCGATATTGCGGCTCAATCTTCGCATCCGACCACCGGATGCTTATCTTGCGGGGGGATGTTACGATATATTTGTACAGTTTATCTATATTAGGATACTATGTATTATTGCCTTCTATAGAGTAGGATTATTACCTTCTATAGAGTAGGGTTATATAGTATGTAATCCTAGCTATACTCTTACTATAGTAGTCACTATTACTATAGTAAGACAATCTTTTGTACTATATATATTCATTAATACAACCTAAGAGGGTATGTTCTTTTGCCTTTCTTTCACTTATCCTAGAGGGTTTTTATTATTTTTAAATGCTTTAATTTTCGTGCTTATCCCAATTGTGGGTTCAGTTTATTCATGGCGAAAAGGAGCATTTTGGACAAAAACTGACACAATTCTTCAATGAAAGTGCTCATGCATCTGTTTTTTTTAATAAAAGCTGACCTTGTTCTTTAGATGGACACATGTTTTGATAATCAGTCTTTTGTCATTTAAAAATGTAACTGACATTCATAATAGAGATCCTTAATGTCTTATATAATTGACTCCAAAATGCGCCATGTTATCCTTCTTGCTTTGACCTCTCTATTTTTCCGTACAAAATTTGTTCTTTTTTTCCTCTCTATTTTTCTTCTCGCTTTGACCTCTATATTTTTCCTTACAAAATTTGTTCCTTTTTCCTCTTAAATGAGAATAGTAACTTTCATGGTCTTTAATAACTCTTGCATGCGTTAGTTTACTAGATTTCAGCTGTAAGAGTTATAGTTTTAGTTCAAATAATTCTTAATTTAACGTACAAAACTAAAATTGTTCTGCCGAGGCACGACAATTTGTTGTGTCCTGGGCAATTGGCAGGGTGTTGTGTCTTGATGTACAGAACACCCTTTGTGCATTAGCAGGCTGTTGACATGGGTTTTCGTCCCTCTTTTGGGTGTTTTAAGACTTTTAATGGTTTCTAAAGGATTAAAGCACCTCGTTAGACCTAATTGTGATTAAGATAAAATACTTGCACGTACTGTCCGCTTTGATGGGTACTGCATTTTTCCACCTCAAGGAGATATCCAAAATCTGACCTAATGATTAAGTCATCCACATTCATGGCCTCATGACTACTTAAACTTTGTAGACTAATAATTTGTCTAGAGCTCTTGAGACAACTTCGCATCACTGTTTATGAAAAACTAAATTGAAAGTGTAATCTATTTTGGGCACAAATAACTTGAATGATTAGTTTTGGACTTTGTGCTAAAATTATACGATGGATCACCACTTACTACAGTTTCAGGAGTCTCAGAACATCCAGAGGATCCATTCCTCTACTTTGTCTCAAAGGGCATTAAGAATTGTTCTAACTTGAGGTTCCAGAGAGTATTATACCGTCTTACAACTTCATCTCATGTATAATAATTCCCTTGTACTTTGACATGTAGCATTCATTAGGTTTACCGACTAGTTGAACTTTGTTTTATATTTGCACCTCTAATTGAAATCGAATTTTCATTTCATCACGTCAACATCTGTGCTATAACCTGCACATTAAATGACAATACCATCCTTTCTGCAAACACGTTACAGGATTTCTACGACGAGGAGAAACTGTGGGAACAATTATCTGCGATGCGAACAATTGTGGGCTACAAAGCTGCCCCTTCCTCGTCCCTTGCTGAGGAGATGAGAGCTATTTGTCTATTCACTGGAGTAGAACCACCACCCATCAGTTCTGGGGATGTTTCCGACCTGAGGGAGGTCAACCGCAAGCTTCACTTCTTGAAGTCTGTCATCGGAGTTAAATGATGTTTGCATGACGTGATCATTATACGACAAAAATTTCCTCCAAAGAGGGTTTTGTGCAGCAAAACAGATTATCCAGCTGGTTTTATGCTGTTTTGTGATTTCAACTTGCGTTAACTTGCGTGGTTCTAGGGCTTGTTTTCTTGCGATTTTGGTGGAGATTTTGATAGCATGTGCATAAAATACATCGAGTCAATATTTTCCAGTAATGTACTGGGAGGGAAAATATAGCTTTGTAGAATATGTTGTAATGAGCTGTTTCCAGCAACACTCGCTACTACTTTTCTTCCTTTTTTTTTTCTTTTTTTTTCTTTTTTTCCGTGAACAAGATCTTGTTGAAGCTTACGTTGAAGGTAGGTTACTGATTTTGTTTGCCCATTAGCCCATTATATCAGTGTATGGTGAGAAAAGTATAATCGCTATTGGTAAAAGGATAAATTTTTCTGGTCCTTTGGAACGATAGAATCTAAAGATGTGAAGAATTGGTGTGTGTAGAATTTTATGGCGATTTTGGCCGAGTCCCACAGTGATATCCTCTGTTATTTCCATTTACTTTGTTAGGAAAACAGGTTGATATTTCACGCTATTAGCAGAGTCCTTGCGAATAGAACATTAAGGACATCTGGAACGAGAGTTTTGTTAGAATACTTTGCTTGCAAGAACCCTCATTCAGGGCCAAAAAGGGGGAGACAAAAGAAAAAGAAAATCTCATGTAAAATTTGCTTGCTCAAGTAACCGTTCAAATTGACTAAGATAAGAATACTTTGCTTGCAAGAACCTACGACAACTGTGCCAGAAAATAAGCCACTTTTTTTCTTTTTCTGATATTTGAAAAACTGACCATACAACATAGGAAAACATCACCGTTACCAAGATTTTAAGTGCCCGTCGACACGGATCGTATCCACCGTGCCGTACCATACAAATAAGATACCAGCACAATACAGATCCCGTACCAATGGCATAGCTCAAAGCCCTCTATTCTTTAAATTAATAAATAATTTCCTCAATAGAGTTTAAAAGATGTGATAAAAAGACATAATAAATAATTAAAATATTTTATTCCTAAAAAAAATAAATATTTCATACTATTATATGTCGGCATAAGAATTTTTTTGACCGGCACGCATCAGCACGGTTCGGCACGCACCGTGCAGTATCATGCCGACAAATTTCCAACACGATCCCGTGCCACGGCACTTAAATCCTTGACCATGACAAAAATAGGTCGGTTTGTTGCATCGGCCACAAATCGCCGTGGCAAAGTCGAGCGACTTAAATACTTGCAAAAACGACTTAAAAACTGGGCCCCAGAATAATAG
Source organism: Ananas comosus (assembly GCF_001540865.1). NCBI lineage: Eukaryota > Viridiplantae > Streptophyta > Magnoliopsida > Poales > Bromeliaceae > Ananas > Ananas comosus. The sequence goes on from NC_033637.1 coordinate 8,080,197, forward strand.
AACGGGCCACATCGTCGCACCAACATACCAGGAAAGAGGTTCAGTTATACACAAATTTTACCAAATGACTAACTGCCGCATAAACGGATAGCTAATCTTTCGACAAATTTCATGCACCCGAAAAATTTTTATGTATTGCTTGACTCGCGTCTAGGTTCAGTGTATATATAAACACTTGAATCAACTCTTATTATAGACTAGTATCACATTCACATGAATAATAGGAAGGCTTTGACAGGCTAGATGGCCGTGAACTTTGGAGCCTACTATATTTCTTATTCTTCCTTATTCACCGTTCACCACCTCGCTCGGTCTCTGCTCAAATATAACCATATCTTCACAACTCGATCTGCGATGAGGACCAACACCATCTTGCTCTACTAATATGCGAGAAACGAGACTTATGGTTGTGGCCTTGTCTGAACTATGAAGATATCTTTGCCCACCACACACCCTTCAACATCCTGCGCGGACCCAAACTTCTGCTCGAGAAAGAAGCCGATTGCGCAAAGCCTCTGTCCCACCTGCGTCCGAAACATCGCATCAACTGTCAAAGGCTTCTTGCTGTAATCGACAGTCAACCGTAAAACCTCCCCATCCGCCGGACCAGAATTGAGCACCAGCATCTCCTCGCTGAAATTCGCAAAAGCCAAAGTCCTAACACTTCCATCAAACTTCCCAGAAGAAAGCCTCCATGGGGTGCCACGTGTCCCTGAAGCTAGGGTTTCACCAAGTCCTGGTGCGATCTCAGCTTCAACCACTTTTGGATCATGATCGGCTGGACTAACTGTATGAAGCACGAAAGATAGATCCGGGCATAGCATCTCCTGCACCAGCACTGCCATCATTGCATCTTTCTGGGGTACACCGGCAGCCCGACGGCTCAGTATGGCCCTTCTTGTGTACAAAGAAGCCCAAACCCGACCAACAGCTTCTCCAAAAGCACTTGGGTTAGACAGGCTCACATTTGGAATAGATTCATACAACCCAGCAGCAGACATTCCTGCTAAATCCTCAACATTGGCACTGGATCGTACTATAAGACGAACATTATTTGGAAGGAGTTTTCTGATAGATTCGATGGTTTCTTCAGATGGGCGTTGCTTCGACACCAATGTTTGCAGTTTGGACGATAAGTTGTCAAGTTCACCATCTTCGAGTTTTGCCGTTTCGATCAGTTCTGTTAGGGTTAAGAAGGATTCCAAGGAGCCACTTTTCTCCAGGGCCGCTTCCATAAACCCAAAGGGAATTACAGCACCGGAGGGTACTTGAAATGAAGCGGGGACTCCATGATCATTGTAAACTGTCAACAGAACAAACAGAATCAGGAGTTATACAAACATAAAATTTCTTTTGAATGTTTCATCTTGATCACTGTAAACTTGTTTTTGACTACCATTTCTGTTGGTCTTTCTTCTGGAGAGTGGATAGCTAGCCACATTATTCTGGCTTGCTCAATTCTAGTGATAATTTAAATGGTAATGTCACAATGAGAAACCAGAAAAGCAAACAACTACGAAGGGCAGCAAAAACCAGTGGGATGGTACAGCAGAATCGGGCTAAAGCAGGGAGTGGGGCAACAGGGTCAGCACGGGGCCAAGTGGAGGGGCTGAAATTCGCTGTTTAATAATTTTCAACCAAATCAGGAGTTGAGATTCAAAATTTTGGTAATAACGGCCTAAAAGTACATATTCTGATGTTTTACTAAAAAAAGTACAACTACTATAAAAAGTACAATGTAGAATTTCCTTTTGTTCAAGGCTAAAGTGATAAGCTCATGTGCATTTTTCTATGTATTTTTCACAGTTATTGTATGTTTAGATTAAAAAAAAATTACATTCCAAAAAGAAAAAGAGAGTTCAAAAAAAAAAGGAAAGAAGTATAAAAAAAAAAGAATTATAAAAAAGGAGAGAAAAAAAAAATCCTTGTTTACAAAAAAAAAAAAAAGAAAAAAAAAGAGAGAGGAAGGGAGACGAATATTTATTCTATAATCTCTACTGCATATATTTCTCATCTGCACTGCAACGTATACTGATGTTTCAGTTGAAGTCATTATTTGTACGCCCCTTGAGAGCTCTCACTTGCACCCTGCTCTGCAANAGGCCAATTGATTGAGATTTCTTTCCTCAGCAGATTGGTATTCCCTCCCTTTTTTATTATTATTATTTTTTTTTATTTTGAATTATTTCCAAAAGTAAACCACTTTTGAGTCTCCTATAAATTATAACCAAAACCTGCAAGAGAGGGTCCAAGGTTTTTCTAGAGAAACAAAGAGAGTTTTAGAGAAATAGAGATAAAAAAAGAGAAGAATATTGAGAAAAGAAAGAAAAAAAGGTAAAAGAAAAAGTAATTCTTTTTTTCTTTCTTCTTTCCACTCCCTTCCACACATATGTACAGGAGAGTTCCACCCCCTCCTCTCCTTGGTGCGCTGGCAGCAAGCAAAGGGACGGGGGTGTGCTGTGCGCACCTCCCCCTCCCCCACACCGTACCAAAATAAAAAAAATGAAAGAGCTTCAACCCTTTTATTCGACAGTGACGTATGGCAATGACGACAACGACGCCGATAATCGCAGCGACCTCCACAACGATGAAGGGTGACGCATGCATACAAGCGGTGTAAGTGTGATTTTTGTCGGTTTGATTAACACAACCATTTTCGCGATAGGCTCGATCGATCAAATTCAACATTAAATCGCTACTTTCGCCGTGGGTATGTTTAGCTAATCCCTATACCGAACGGCCATCTTCGCGATAGGCTCGACACGGTCAAAGGGTTGATTGAGCGGCCATCTTCGTGATAGGCTCGACACTATAAAAACGGCATATTTCGACAAAAAATAAAATAAAAAATAATAAATATAAAAATGAGCATATATGTAAGGAAGTGAATTCTCGAAATGCGAGAGTTGGACTTCGTTTTGAATTGACCAAGGGTCGTGTTGGTATGCTTCGGAAAAGCCGAAGAAGTCAAAAGCACCAAAAGTGCATTGAAGTTGGACCTCGGAGAGCAAACTGGTGAAAACCTGCATTTGGCATATTCTGCTCTCGGGGACCGGTCCCTGGCGGGAGAGACCGGTCCCCGTAAGCATTGTGGGCAGCAGAAAAGCTCTGCGCACAAGTATTGCTCTCAGGGACCGGTCCCTGGTGAGACAGACCGGTCCCCATACGCGTAGCCAGCGAAGAGAAGGGAAAAATCGGCTAAGTCCTGAGAGTTAAGCTCTCGGGGACCGGTCCCTGGTGGGAGAGACCGGTCCCCGTGCGCGTGATAGGGCTGGCCCGAGGGCTCTACGTGTGAGGCAGCTCTCGGGGATCGGTCCTCCCGTAGAGGGACCGGTCCCCGCATACGAAATCTGCCCAGTCTGGGCAGTGCATAAGAGGCAAAGTAGAGGGGTGTAAATGCAAATGTTGCATGAGAGGGTTGTATAGAAGGGGTTATGAGTCATTTCTCTCTTCTCCCCCACACACACACTCACTCACACTCTCTTCCTCTCTCTAGGAAGAAAAGAAGGAGAAGGAAAGGAAGGAGAAGAAGAAAAGGAAGAAAGAGAAGAAGATTAAGAGAAGGATTCCCATCATCTTCTCCATCTCCCTCTTTGCTTGGGCTAGCTAGTAGAGGTAAGCTTTAAACCTCTCTCATGGCAAGTAGCTTAGGGTTTGCTTTGACCTCTTAGAACCTAGCTAGATGGACTCTAGTGGATCTCTAGAAGTGGATGAACTCATTGATTGCATGATTAAATGCTAGTAGATGGCATTTTGCAATGTTGGGGCTTCTAGGGCATCCAAAAGAGAGGTTTTTCTTGTGAGAGGTTTTGATCTCAATTGACCCTTCTCTAACCTAATTGTTAGGTCTTCGAACGCGTTCGTGCACTCGGTTTGAGCATTCGTCGAGGCTACGAAGAGATATTGGCTAAAAACCCTTTTTTGGCTTCGTTTTCGCCTGGAACGCCGAGGAAGCATCTAAAAATCACGAAATCGGAACCCTAGCCTTTTGGTAGCGTAAGAAGGTGCGGGGTGTCCATCCCGAAGAAACCGAGCTTATTTTTATGTCTAAGTTCTTTATATTGATCATATATGGATATTATGCATTATAGAATAGTAGATAGTTGCAATTCTAATTCCTTGCATACTTTCTTAGTAGTGTAGCATTGAGGACTTGACACATGGACTAGGGACGCATGAGGATTGGGTCTTGTGACATGGAATCCTATAGTGGCACAATTAGGTGAACTTGGACATGTATAGCCTAGATGAGTGGCATTGAACTAGTGTAGTAGAAACACTAAACATGAACGAGTGGCATGTCAAACTAGTTAAAAACTTACTACAAATGATCGAACGAATGGTATCGAGTCTAGTGTAGTAAACATGACATGAACTTAGGGATGATAGAAGTCCCGGCATTTGATTATACATTGTGATCGTGCAGCAGAGGCACTATGACCCTAGTAGATAGGGTATCCTCTTGTGAGGATTGGATCATACTCACTAGTCTGTTTCGCTTGTTGGTGGTCGCTCCACCGAAGCAGTGGTCTCCGGAGTACTTCACACGAGCAGACGTAGTTGTCCCGCAGACGGTCTCGGTTTGCGAGTGCAGCTTCTCCTCACCTACGAGATTGAAAGTGAGTCGAGGGCTTAACCTACGGGTTAGCCAGGTAAATTGGGTAATGAACATGAATGGCATAGTAGAATTGCATTCTTACCATAAGTAGACATAGTGTATGTTGTAGATTGCATTGCTATGTTACATATACATGCTCTTGACATCATACTAGCATGATAGTATACTATTGTATGATGATTATTTCATACATGGCATCGCATTGAAGGCATGGTAGAATAGTTGCAGTTTACATTTCTACCTATCTATCTATCTGCTTATGCCTGTTTAAACCTAGTGAGAAGATCGGCGGAGTCGACGGCCGAACCCACTGGGAACTATACTAATATAGTTCTCACTTCTCACCCTACTTTGTTGCAGGGCCGAGTACCAGTGCGCCGGGCGAGGACCGCGGCAAGGGCATAGCGCCCTGAGTTAGCTAGTAGCTTTCCTACATGCATATAGAGTACCCTCGTATACTAGATGTATATTTTGATAGTTGTTGGAGAGCTACCCATGTATTTTGGAGATGACCATGTATTACATTTTGGAAGATGGAAATGTAATGTAATCAAGTATGTAAATGTTGAATGGTTGTAATAGCTAGTTGCATCTCTCTTTATTCACTTGTATATACACTTGTGGTTCTTGCTCTTAGTTGTATAGCACTTATGTGCCTCGAGTTGATCATGTATGTATTGAATTTTTTTTTCCGGGGCAAATTCTTGTACATAATCTTGTTGCTTAGCCTTAGGCGGACAAGGGATATGCTGTCCGTTCGGCGTCTGTTCGATGCGCCCGAACTGGACCAAATTGGTAGCGGTCTCGGGGCATGACAATATAGGCATTATTCGAACCACCAAGCGGCCATCTTCACGATAGCCTCGGCCATCTTCACGATAGCCTCGACATGGTCAAAGGGTTGATCGAGTGGCCATTTTCATGATAGGCTCAACACGATCAAACCGGTGTATTTGGACAAAAATATAAAATAAAAAAAATAATGAATATAAAAATGAGCATACTTTGATTTGCCATCTTCGTGATAGGCATTGTTCAAATCATTCGTCATCTTCGTGATAGGCAAGGTTCGATTTGACCACATTGCCATCTTCGTGATAAGCATTGCTCGAACCATTCGCCATCTTCGTGATAAGCACGGTTCGACTCGATCAATTCGCCATCCTCGTGATAGGCACAATTCGAACCATATGCCATCTCGTAATAAGCACAGTTCGATTCGGGCACATTGCCATCTTCGTAATGGGCATATGTTTGATCAAATTGCCATCTTCATGATAGACGTAACTCTACTTAATCGAACCTCATGTTTGGGACGGGTTGTCTAAGCGATGCCCTATGAGTGTAAGACGAAAGGGTTCATAAATTTGGCCCAAACCAAACTAAATTAATTCAAAAGGAACAGTTTGGGATTAATTAATTTAAAGAAGCCCAATCTACAATTACTTATGGGCTCAATGAACAAAATTCCATATGCAGTCCACCAATAAAACTAAATCCAATCCAGCCCATATGCTAGTGCAGGCCAAGTCTATATATGGGCCCTGAATCGAGCCCGTATACAAATGCAGGCCCAGTCTACTCATGGGCTCCAAATCTAGCCCGTACGCAAATATAGGTCCAGTCTGCTCACGAGCCCTGAATCCAGTCCGTATACAATATAGTCCCAATCTACTCACGAGCCCTGAATCCAACCCGTATAGAATGCAGGCCCAGTTTTCCTATGGATTGAGAATCCAATCCATAAGGGTAAACTTCAAATACCACCCCCTGTCGTTTCGCACTTTCTCACTTTAGTACCCTGTGGTTTAAAGTGTATCAATTTAGTACCCTGTGGTTTCATTTTTCTCTTTTTGTCAACTTCTCCGTTAACATTTCGTTAAATTATATACAAAAAACTTCAGATACCCCATCTAGGTTTATCAAATATTCACTTTAGTACATTTTAGTTTTAACTTTGTCGTTGATTTAACGAAAAAAAATTAGTGAAAAAGATAATAAAAAGAGAAAAATGAAACCACGGGATACAAAATTGATACACTCTAAACCACAGGGTACTAAAATCAAGGTTTAAAGTGCCGTGGCATGGGGGCGTGCCGTTACGTCCCTGGCACGGTACGGCACGGGCACGCTTGCATGCCGACACGTGGCACGCTTGCGTGCCGACAGATACGCACAACCTCCTGCTGGCACGCTTTGGCACGGACTTATTTTAGCTTTTTTGGTTCCAGTAAACTCTTATAATATTATTTTGAAAGATTTAAACAAAATAATATGAATATTTATTATGTACATCTTACTATACTCATCAAATAACATGCATGAAAGCTTTTTGTAAGTAAAATACAGCTATACCTGATATAGAATAGAAATTAAAATATAATAATAAAATTCACAGTACAATAATTATTTAAATTTACATCTTTACATAGAGATGACTGCTTAATTTCACATAGATCGTCGCGCTGGATCATATGTCATATTGTTATCTGCGGATACAGATTTATTGACAATATTGATACAAGTATTGCTGCATTGTGAGAAATTCATATATTCCAATTTACATCTATTATTTTTATTTTTTTGTTCTTATTAAAAATATCTGATCAAAATTGTTTAGGAAATCGATTTTTGTTCTTTGATTCATCGAAAGTTTCGCGGTGCGACAAATTTTAATAAAATATTTTGTGAAGAAAACATGGATGTCAGTGGTGGAAGCGGAGGGCTCGGGCCGACATATTGATCAGATAAATAATAAGTTAAATTATAAGTTTTTAATTTAATAAAAGAAAAACCAAAAAAAAAAAGCCAAAAGGCAAAAAAAAAAAAAAAAAGTTGACAAAAAGGCATCACGATGTCAAAAAAATAAGATAAAATGAAAAAAATACAATATAGATGCCTGGGGGTTGTATCCTAGAGAACAAAAAAAAAAAAAAGAAGCAAAAAGTCAAAAAAAAAAAAAAAAACCGGCGCACGCCGGTACGTGCCGGCGGCACGCTGGTGCGTGCCGCTTTGTCTCCAGCGCCAGCACCAGCGTGCGCCGGCACGCGGGGGGTGCGATACCCCCTGTACTGCCCCTTCTTGGGGCACGGTACGGCACGGGGCGTGCCGTATGGCACGCCCCGGCACTTAAAACCTTGACTAAAATAAAAAAGTGCGAAACCACAGGGGTGGTATTTGAAGTTTCCCTAAAAATAAAGCCTAATCTACATATGGGCTCCAGATTCAGCCCACATACTAATAAAGCCCAGAATCAGATTCAGAATGCAATCCACATACAAATAAATCTCCTCATTCGGTCTACATGCAAATTTGGACCAAAACCTATTTTAGTCTATAAATAAAACCCGAAGTCTACAACAAAACTCAACCCAATCTAGCCCAGCTAATCAAACCACCGAAGCCCAAGAGCACGAAGCCCAAGAGCATGAAGCCCATAACTACCAAACTCGTATCATCCAAATGCCTCCAACCCAAACCAAATTTAGCCAAATATAAACTGGGCTGCTCATGAACCAATTTCATGGGCTTCTCATGAACCAATTTCATGAAATAAAAATGGCTTCTCATGAACCAACTTCATAGACTTCTCATGAACCAATTTCATGAAATAAATGGGCTTCTCATGAACCAATTTCATAGGCTTCTCATAAACCAATTTCATGAAATAAAATGGGATTCTCATAAACCAATTTCATGAAATAAAATGGGCTTCTCATGAACCAATTTCATGAAATAAAAATGGGCTTCTCATGAACCAATTTCATGAAATAAAGTGTGCTTCTCATTAACTAATCTCATGAAACAAAATGGGCTTCTATCATGAACTAATTTCATGGATCAAAAAAGGGCTGCTATCATGGACTACCTTCAAAAAAAATGATGAGCTTTCATCAGAGGCACATATCATGATCGAAAAGTGATTTTTATCATGAACCAAAGATGGCCTTCCACGGTTCCACCATGAGCTTTCATCGTAGACTCATACGGACCAAATACGAAGTGCCTTGATGTAGAATACTGGACCTTGCAATATGGAACAAGGTTACGGTTTGGGATGCTGGTTGGCACGTAATTGCAGAGCTTGAGTGAACTGAAAACGTTTTGGCGTGAAATTGACACGAAAACGAATGCATGAAGTCAATTTCTCTCTACAGAGGACTAAAATGTAAATACCTATGCTTTGTGGGTTTAGTTGCAATTGTGCAACTCAGTGGAATTCCACTGTCCTCCTCTCCATCCTTATCTCTTTCTCCCCCTCTCTCAACCTAGTTGGCAAGAAAGAAAGAAAAAAAAGGAAAAGAGAAAGGAGAAGAATAAGGCTTTTGAAATTTGATTCAATCCGACGTGCCGATCAAAATCGCGCGTACGTTTTGTTTGACCTTTCATTTCTCTTTCTTTTTTCCTTTCCTTTCTTTCTATCTTTTCCCTCCCTCCCTCTCTCTTTTATGCTGCCTGAGACAGCAGCAGCAACAGCCAGCTGCTGTTGGCCGCACTGCAGCTGCAGAAGCAGCAAAGCGAATTAAAATTAAACTGTGCAAATTAAAATTAAACTCAACTCAATCTGACCGCCAAGTCGTTAAACTGAGCAAATTAAATTTAAATTCAATTCAACTTGACTGCCAAGTCCATAAATTAAGTATTTCAGTTTTACAAGATCCATATACAGTGGGGGTATGCCCCTGCTTAAGCCCCGTACACAATAAATCATATTAATAAAATTTTATCTTCACGCTTTGGTCCCTTTTATTATCAGCATTTACATTTGATCTCTTAATTGAGGGTTCCTTAACACTAAAAGTGTGAAGTAATTAACAGCGAATTCTTGATTCTGCTAGAAGGCATGAGCCTGTGATCCTGATTTCAAAATAAAATTTAAACAAATCTAATCTCTACCATGAATGACCACTCGCGGGGGAAAAGCTTGCGGTAGGGTCGGTTCGTGGTGGCAGACATTGTAGCTTGTGAACCTTTCGTGGTACTTTTTGCAATTCAAAACTTGAAACAATTATTTGTCTACTCGCCTCATCTTGATTGTGTAACTACACATGTAGTAAAGCAGGATACAACATGTCTAGTTTTACTAACTATAAGCAGTTAATTTATCCTTGGGCCTCATCTCAATTGTTTAATTCTATTCAGCATCCTTGGATCTACAAGATTTTAATCTCATAGCCAATAATCATCTTATGAACATTCACTAATCGGTAGAAAAATTTTCTTTCTCTGAAAAAGTTAATTTCAATACTTTGGCTGTAGTAAATCTCGAGGACCGTCGTAAAACGAGTCAATAAAACCTGGCAGTACAAGAGAAAGGAAAGAAAAAGCTTCTTCAGAACTTAACAAAAGCACTTTACAGAGTACAATAGTCGTCATCTTCCTATTAAGAACAGATATTTAGAATACATGATGAATTAGGTATATCGGTTTTCAATACTTAAATATTTTGGTATTCTAGCAATATTGCTTAGTTTCACAGTAAAAGATCAGGAATCCTAAACTTTCTAGCGGACTCAATTTGGTTAACATTGGATCAGAACCTGTGCATTGCATTGCAATCCTACCTATTTTAACAAATTCCATTATAGATTTAACAGAGATCATAACAGCACTCAAACCACCATATAATTGACTTTTGGACCTTCATATAACAATTACATGGAGAATAAGATTGCAACAGAATGCACAGGTTAGGAAGCCAATTGTAACAATTGGAAGGTTGGGGACAAACTAAAACCCGCTAAAACGGTTGGGGTCCTTGGTACAATTCCCATAATATTTGCGAAAACAAATTATCTGCCGATATCCAGGGGTATCTTACTAATTGGGGTCAGATTAGAATCACCTACAACAAGTTTAACACAAGTGCTCCATAATCTATCTACTCTATAGTGTGTATTCCAACCTATGGTATATTTTTACAGAGAGAAAAAAAACATAAAACAGGGCATAGAAAAGGATACCTTTCACAGAATGTGTTGCCAAATCAGCAAGGCGACCACATGCAGCAGCTTTTGCACCAGATGTTTCAACTGTTGCTTTTGAAAGCTCTAAAACACTAGAAGTGGCACTTTTCCCCAAAGGATGCCCATTAATCTGAAAATGAATTCAATAGAGAATATATTCAAGAAATAAGACAAATAATTTGAATTTTAGATTGTAAGAGTAACTATTGGAGGGATAACCAAGAATGGCACGTTTATAGTGTACGATGACTCCACCGGACTGGGGGATTTTGAAAATTGCTCCAAAGTTTCCATTGGAGGTGGAGTTCCCGTACTTTGAGACAATGCCTCACTGTTGTCCCCAGACTGCAAAGATAAATTAACACAAGTGGCTGATGCTTCCAACCTATATTCAAACAGAAAATGTCAGATATTTATCCATAAAATACATTGAGCTTCAAAAAACAGAAAATGGTTGCAAAAATGGGGATTATGATAATAATTATTAGGTTCACAATTCACAAATCGTAGCAGCAATGACATGATTTTAGATCATCATTGTAAGTTACAAGATTGCATTGAAAAACTGCAAGGTTTTCAATTGACATGATTCTTCATGCTAGGAATATGCTAAGTTAAATCAATTCATTGAAATACTTTTAAGGAAACTACACTTCTATTTAAACGAACATACTCAGGTCAAGAAGCTCCTATATATTTGCTTGAAGTATTTTCTCTGCTCGTATTTTAGAAGGTAATGTTATACTAAGATACTCTCCATGCATCACAAATGCACAAGTAAATCAGTTAACAAGCCAGCAAAGACCATAAACTTTCTTCTCCCCAAGGATCCCATGCCGACCATGCCATACCATGCCGGTAGCATACCAGCATGTGGCACAGGTCCGTGCCACCCGGCACCCAAAAACTGAGCATCTCGTCCTATATTGCAGCTTGCCACCTCCGTATTGCCCAGTATCGTGGAATGCGCCCCTGTATCGCCCAATGACCATTCGTGCAAAACCAGCACGATTTGGCAGGGATCTATTTACTCTCCTTTTTTCTATTTAAGGGGTTCAAAGAGATCTTTTGATCTGTCACCATTGTCCTGTGCCAGTGTTACTCACAGTAGTACACGTGATGCACGATACAATTTGCTATAATAAAATTATTCGCAACTATTATGAAATGTATTAGCACCGAATTATCTTTCACCAGTATCAGCAATATGTATATGGTCGAGGGATCAATCTAGTAACTAATAATGACAACTAGTGCAGGGCCCGCGCTACACAGCGGGTAAGTAGTATATCAACCAAATAAAATCTATAATTATTAATTTTAAGGTTGAAAAAATTATGATTAAAAAAAAATCTATAAAGTATTCTTATGTACATTATAAAAATAATCTTTCTTATTAATATTTTCTTAACTTTTAGTATTTTGGCGAGTTAAATTATTCTAGTAACTTTATCTAAAAACTCAATCAAACGTAATAGTTTTGATAGTTATTCTATAAATAAATTTTTTAACTAAAATGCTGAAGTTGGAGGACTTCAAATTGTCGAAAAAGGTGAGGTACCTTTAGTTTGTTAAAATTTATTGGAGAAAGAAGAAACTATTGCATGCACCTGCTATAATGCTATATATTGATTGATACTCCATACACCACAACTTGTATTAGATGACTACTGTTTTAATATCAAAACTTAATTAAATATATATAATCTACACAGACTAATAATTTAAATTATATTTAATAAATTAGATTTTAAAATTTCTATTGAAGGGTTTTAAGTATGTGGTGTATGTACACATATATCCGGTGTACAGAATGCTTACAGGAAGCACTCATAATTCCAAGAGAAAGAATAATTCTTTGCTTGCACCTGGTGTATACTAGCACTCCATACACTGCACAATATGCTTCGTAAGGAGCTATTTTATTGATGTGATCAAGGATAGCAGTGCCGCCCCGTGCCGTGCGGCACGGGGCGTGCCGTGCCGTGCCCCCAAGAAGGGGGCACGGCACAGGGGGGGTCTCGGACCCCCCCCATGTGCCTCGGCACATGCCCCGTGCCGCTCGAGACAGAGCGGCACGGGTGCATGTGCCGCGGCACAGTGCCGCCCGTGCCAGCTTTTTTTTTTTTTGTTTTTTTTGCTTTTTTTTTTTTGGTTTTGTCTCTTTTTTTTTGTTCTCTGGGATACAGAGCCTTCGCCCGGCCATCTATATTGCCTTTTGTTCACTTTTCTTTTATTTTTTTGACATTGTGTTGTCTTTTTGTCAACTTTTTTTTTTCTTTTTGGCTGATGCCTTTTTTTTTTTTGCCTTTTGGCTTTTTCTTTTGACTTTTTCTTTTTTCTTTTGTTAAATTAAAAATTATAATTTAACTTCTTATTTAACAATATAAAAGCAAATTTTTAGTTGATAAATCCGATCCATACCGCGGGGGGCTTCGCTTCCACCACAGACATCCATTTTTTCTTCGCAAATCATTTTGTCAAAATTTGTCGCACCGCGAAGTTTTCGATGAATCAGGGGAACAAAAATTGATCTCCTAAACAAATTTTGATTAGATATTTTTTAAAAGAATAAAAAAAATATGGATGTAATTGCGGTACTATTCTCGTTGTTCTAGTTATTATATACTTCCTAATCGAATCAATATATAGATTTTGAAACGTTTTTAGAAAAAATAAAATTTTCTATCATTTTATCTGTTATAATTTTTTAAATTATAAAAAAATTAAAAACAAAAGAATTTTCAATTGTTACAGCAAGTATAGTTGTACTTTTCAAATAAAAAAAAATAAAAACAAAAGAATTTTAATTTATATTCTACATCAGGTATAGTTGTACTTTATATACAAAATGCTTACATGCATGTTAATTGATGAGTATAATAAGCTATACATAGCAAAAATTAATAATAACTTGCCTAAATCTTTCAAAATAACATTATAAAAGCTTACTGGAACCAAAAAAACTTAAATAAATTCGTGCCAAAGCGTGCCAGTAGGAGGTCGTGCGTATCTGTCGGCACGCAAGCGTGCCACGTGTCGGCACGCAAGCGTGCCCGTGCCGTACCGTGCCAAGGACGTAGCGGCACGCCCCCGTGCCACGGCACTTTAAACCTTGGATGTGATCCAACCGTCAATTCATATATTATATAGATTACCAGTATGATCCAGCTAGGCACTGAATGTACTACTAGAAATGCAAGATAGAAGTCTAGACTTCAGAGTTGTGATTGTGGCATATTGAATTATCTGTAATATTATATGATATTAATTATTAGTCTTATATTAGCATTTACATACTTTCATGAGTTGTATGACTATTTTGACTTGGACTGGATGAGAGATACAATTCGGACCAAGTTTATATGCATTACAAACCATAAAACCAAGGTTTAAAGTGTCGTGACACGGGGGCGTGCCGCTATCTGCCTGGCACGATACGGCACCGGCACGCTTCTGTGCCGACACATGGTACGCTTGCGTGCCGATGGATACGCATGACCTCCTACTAGCACGCTATGACACGGATTTATTTCAGTTTTTTTTGTTCCAATAAACTCTTAGCCACCATTTGGTTCGGGGTTAAGGGGGTGGGATAACCTCTTAACCCCGGATTTAATCCCAAACACCCAATTTGGGGGGTAACCCCACCGCACCCCACGAATAGGAGTGTGATTAACTTAATTCCACCCCTATTTAATTTTTTAATATAAATATAAATTTTAATTTTAAATTTTAAATTTTAAAAATTTATATATTTTAATTTTAAAATTAATATTTATTTTTTAAAATTTTAAATTTAACTTTTTTAAAAAATTATTATTTTTAATTATTTAAATTTTAAATTTGATATTTTATATTTGTAACTTTAAATTTTTTAATTTGAGATTTAAAAATATAGATTTTAATTTTAAATTTTAAATTTTAAATTTTGAATTTTTATTTAAATTATTATTTATTTTTAATTACTTTTAAATTTTAAATTTGACATTTTATATTTATAACTTTAAATTTTAAATTTGAGATTAAAAAATAATTTTAATTTTAAATTTTAATTTTAAAATTTAAATTATTATTTTTAATTATTTAAATTTTACAATTTAAATTCAAATATAAAAATTGGGCAAAATCATTATTTCTATTTATAATAACACTATCTTCTTATCCCACCCTACTCCAACCAAACACTATTTTACCTATATCTGGACTAACCAAATTCTCAACCAATTACAAAATTACTCTAACCCACCTTAACCCTGAAATTATACCTATCCCTGCGAATAATTAGTTTTTACTTAACCCGAACCAACGGAGTTTATAATATTTATTTTGAAAAATTTAATAAATAATTATGAATATTTGCTATGTTACTTATCTTATACTCATCACATTAACATACTTGTAGTTTTTTTGTATGTAAGTACAACACATACCTGATGCAGAATAGAATTTTTTACATGTTAGAATTTTTAAAATGCAAAGACTTTTTTTCTTTTTTCTTTTGACCATATTACAGCCTTTCTTTTATAAAATACAAAAATAATTTTTAAATTATTTTAAAAATTAATTTGTTTTAAAAAATTAGTAGATCTATCAAAAAAATTAAGCAATAAATTATATGACAAATAAATTAAATAAATTTAAGTATCAATTAATTTAATTCAAGTTTTAATTTTATCAATATTTTGAATCTTCTAACACAAAAATAAAATTTTATGTTTGATGTGCCTCAAATTTTGTTTATTGAGTTCGATTTTGTTTCCCTAATTTAGCAAAAGTTTCGCGGTGCGATAAATTTTGATAAAATAATTTGTGAAAAAAAAATTGATGTCTGTGGTGGAAGCGAAGGGATTGGATATGTAAATTAAAAATTTGTCCTATATTGATAAACAAAAAAAATTAAATTATAATTTTTTTGACTTGCCTAACAAACAGATTTTCAATTTGCAATATTTTATGGGGATTGTAGGGTACCTAGAATGCTTCGGGTACTCCAAAAAATAAAACAAAAGGAAAAAAAATAATAAGCAAAAAAAAAAGCAAAAAAAAAATTTTGCACGGTGCCGTGCCGGCACTGTGCAGCGGCACGCGTCGCCGTACTGCTCTGTCTCATGCGGCACTACCCCCCGTGCCACGGCACGGAGGGGGGGTCCAAGACCCCCCCTATACCGTGCCCCTTTCTTGGTGGCACAGTACGTGCCGCACCGGCAGTGCCGGTGCTGCCAGCACTTGAATCCTTGAATAAAACATCGTAAAAATGTAACATTACGTGAAAAGAAAAGTTTAAAAAAAAATCCGTGCCAAACCCTGTCAGCGTGCGACTGGCACAGCCTGTACCACTATGCCATGTCGTCTAGTGGCACGGTGATCCTCGTAGTAAAACTTATCCAATCATTAGCAGCACATAATGCTAATTTTTTCCTTTAGCAAATTCTTAGTCAAAAAATTTTCTCCAAAAGAAATCAGCTAAAATGATGAGCCCAAAAATATACGAGCCAAAGTACACCCGCTATGATATCAAACTTAAACAACCAAATTCTACAAAAGCTTCAGGTTTTAGAGAATAAAGAAACTTTCAAAAAGCTAGCAAGTATCCTTATCTCAATAGCAGTAACATAAACAAATTCTTCTCATCCGAAGTACCGTATGCAGTGGCCACAATTTGAATACAGATGTTCGAATTAACAAAGTCCATGGAATTCATGCCTTAAATTATGACAACCCAAATCAGGACCCAGAGATTTAACCTTTTAAATGTGACAGATGATTTCTAATTTAGATTGCACGCCATTGAATTTGACGAAATCAGCTCGAGTCTCGGCTGCAATATAAGATGTACATGAAAAAACTACCCCAATATTAACGAAAAGTGGACTTCTATGTATCTTTTAACTAAAAGATGGTCCCATTATGCAATTGAACTCACCAATTGCAACAAATGTTAGGAGATTTACAAGATCTACATATTTCAAGCAAGGATTTAAGTGCCGTGGCACGGGGTCGTGTCAGAAACTTGCCGGCACGGTACGGCACGGTGCGTGCCAAGCCGTGCCAGTCAAAAAAATTCTTGTGTGCCGACACATAATAGCATGAAATATTTATTTTCTTTAGCAACAAAATATTCTAACTATTTATTATATTTTTTTATCACATCTTTTGAACTTTATTGAGGAAATTACTTACTAATTTAAAGAATAGAGGGTTTTGAGTTGTGTCATCGGCACGGGGCCTGTATCGTGCCGGTATCTTGTTGGCACGATATGGCCCGTGCCGACGAACACTTAAAACCTTGATTTCAAGTATGTCAAAACCTTTGTAAACTTCTCACCTCAGATGGCACAATATTTGCAAACCCATACAGAGAAAACAATCTACATATCTTGGATCACATAAACTGCAATGCTAATACTTCAGAACAGAAGCAGCCAAAAAAAATCAGGCTTTGTCCCAAGTATATAACGGAGGCTTTTTAGGTTCTTCACTAAACTTCCTTGTTAAGGTCCTACCAAGGATGAAACCGTGCCCCCAGGATAGGGGCACGGTACGAGGGGGTCTCGGACCCAAGGATTAAATTGCCGTGGCACGGGGTCGTGCCGGAAGCTTGTCGGCACGGTACGACACGGTACGTGCCGGACCGTGCTGATGCATGCCGGTCCAAAAAAAAAATGTGTGCCGACACGTAATGGCATGAAATATTTATTTTCTTTAGCAACAAAATGTCAATTATTTATTATGTATTTTTATCAAATCTTTTGAACTTTGTTGAGAAAATTACCTACTAATTTCAAGAATAGAGGGTTTTAAGTTATGCCATCGACACGGAGGCTGTATCGTGTCGATATCTTGCAGGCACGATACGGCACAGTGGATACAGCCCGTGCCGATGGACACTTTAATCCTTGCTCAAACGGCCCCTTCGTGCCACGGCACACGGCACCGTGCCGCAGCACACGGTGCCATACCGCACGAGACAGAGCGGCACGGCGCATGTGCCGCGGCACAGTGCCAGCACAGCACTGTGCTGTTTTCCTTTTTCTCTTTTTTTTTTCTTTTTGTTTTTTTCTTTTTGTTTCATTTTTTGGGATACCCGAAGTATTCTAGGTACCCCATACCTACCTAAGACATTACAAATCAAAGATCTACTAATTAAGCAAGTCAAAAAAATTATAATTTATTTTTTTTGTTTATCAATATATGGACAAAGTTTTAATTTATATATCCCATCCATACCGCGGGGGGCTTATCGGCCCGAGCCCTCCGCTTCCACCACAAACATCCATTTTTTTCTTCACAAATTATTTTATCAAAATTTGTCACACCGCGAAACTTTTGCCGAATTAGGGGAACAAAATCAAACTCAATAAACAAATTTTGAAGCACATCAAACATAAAATTTTATTTTTGCATTAGAAGATTAAAAATACTGATAAAATTAAAAGTTAAATTAAATCAATTGATACTTAAATTTATTTAATTTATTTGTCATATAATTTATTGCTTAATTTTTTTTTGATAGATCTATTAATTTTTTGAAAAAATTAATTAAAAAATAATTTTTTCAAATACTTTTTAAAATAATTTTTTCAAATAAATTTTAAAATAATTTTAAAAATTAATTTTTGTATTTTATAAAAGAAAGACTGTAATATGGTCAAAAGAAAGAGAAAAAAGATGTCTTTGCATTTTAAAAATTCTAACCTGTAAAAATTTTTATTCTGCATTAGGTATAGTTGTATTTTACATACAAAAAAGCTTACAAGTATGTTAATTGATTAGTAAGCTATACGTAACAAATATTCATAATTATTTGATTGGATCTTTCAAAATAATATTATAAGGCCTTATTGGAACTAAAAAAACTGAAATAAGTACGTGTCAAAGCGTGTCAGTAGGAGGTCATGCATATCCATTGGCACGCAAGCGTACCATGTGTCTGCACGAAAGCATGCCGGTGCCGTGCCGTGCAAGGCAGACAGCGACACGCTCCCGTGCTATGGCACTTTAAACCTTGGATCCTACTGTAAGTTGTCAAAAAGTCAAAAGCAAGATCCCTATCCCTGGTGCCAATGTTATCAAAAGTAATAATTTCTCTTTTAGAACCTCAGTAGATCTCTACCACACAATTACATAACGTCACATAAGCTCACCAATTATTTGTCATTTAGTAATGGAGGTAGTACAACTCCTTTAGGTGGTGTTTGTTCCATTGGCGCTGAGATGCGACATTCCTTTAAGGATCTATGGTAAAATATGACAAGATTTCCATCGAGCTATTCAGGCATAAGAGCTTAGTGATTCTCACTTGAGGAATGTGAGGTTCCGGTGTAAATCTCATTTCCATTGGCCATGGGAATGATAAAAAAAAAACCCCATCCCATGATAATTAAAGATGGCGTCTAGTTGGAAAACTATGATGGTTTCATCATTTCTAAATAAGTCCCATACATCCTCCCAACATAAATTATCAATGAAACAAACGCCCCCAATGTACCTATTTAGGAATACTATTTCAACATCGTTATTTCAGGTACAACTAACACGTGTCATAACATTAAAAGATAAGATAGAATTCTAGATAACAATATAAACAATTGTAAAATAATATGAGATTTCAATAAAAATGCACATAAAGTGGAAAATATGGAAGTTTAATCAGCAAAATCAAGCTAGTTTAGAGAATACGACCTGATAGATTTCCCATCAAGCGTTCGAATATAGTCAATTTTATCATCATCTTCACATGTGACAAACACCACCTTCTCCTGTAAAATGAATGTTACAGGCATACTTTCATTTTTCTTCGTAAAAGAACATAAGGTCCGCCTTAGAGAGGAGTCAAGAAACTGACTTGTCGGGCCCTAACACCAAGATGTGATAGGTGAGGCAACTCTTGTAGAAGAACAACCCCTACAATATTTTCTCCAGCTGCTTTTACCTAACAAAACCAGAAAAATTCAGCAGTAGATCTAATTGCTAGATTAAGATGCCAAGAAAAAGAAGCAAAGGAGAAGTTCAAAATGAGAATTCAAAATTCAAAATGCACCTCCTCATCCCCATCAGCCTTACTGACGACCAAAATGACAGGTCCATTTATAGATGACAGCAATGAGCCAGGAGCTATACTTTCTACCTGAGACATATAATGAAAATAATCCTCACTGAAATGTAATAGCAGTGATACAACTTGTAAGGATTTAGGCTATCTAAATTCCAGTTTTTGGCAACAGAAGAAGTTAAACTTGAGTCATTGAATTTCTCTTCTTACATACATTTGTCAGATAATACTTTCAGAGTCTAAGTAGGGTAGCACATTGGATCAGCTTCTGATCCACTTTTTATTTCACTTTAAACATCAATTTATGGAAAATTTGAAATTTTAACATTCATAGGCTTTACATCTTAACAGTAGCTACCTGATTTATACTCTACAGATTCCACATTGATTCTGATGATACATAATTCAACTCCTGAATTATAATTGCAAATTGCTTTCCACAAACAATTAATATGCTGGTGCAGGGACCAACATCTGTTTGCTTTAATATTTAGCCAAGTTTGCTTTGGATTATAGCCCTCATATGAAGGCTGTAGCTTATCCTTGTAGATTGTTGGTGTTACATGCTCCTTTTGCTCTCCTCTTTACCCTGTTATATACTACATTCATCCTGATGAATAGAGGTTTCGCAAGTTAAAACGTATTAGATTCTTTGGTTGGTTACAACTATCAAATTTCAACAGCTCTTGACTGTTCGACATTAATGCAACTTCAGCATCTGACAAAAGCATATCTAAGGACCTTATGTCGAAATAAATACTGCACTGGAACTTGATCACAAAAGATACCTGTACAAGAGTTCCATGAGCCACACCTGGTACAAGAACATCCCAACCTGATGATCCGAGTGCTGTCCGCACGGCTTTTAATAGAAGAGTGCAAAGCTTTGAGACCTGAAAAATAACACTAGAGAAAAATTTGCAAGCAATGGCATTAGTTTGGCACTGCATTTTATCATGCTTAGCTTTACAAAATCCATAAATAAAAATATGGAATTGATAAAGAAACTTGTCACAGCATATATTTTAGAAGAAAGAGAGGGCAATACCATGCACGAATTTCAGCTTCGGTGTATGTTCTTACACTGTTCTCTGGAATTCCAAGGGCTTTTCCTAGTATCTGCAGTTAAAGAAGTCAGGTAATGGTCTTATATATAGGTTGATGAGAGCATTACAAATTCAAATGAACAGAAACCATCATTACACAATATGTAATGTCAAATTTTACTTTCTCAATGCGAACAACGATTGTTACTTGTGTTGTTAAATCTCACATTTCGAATTACTGCCTTACCATTAGGGGTGGCAATCCAGCTCGCTGTTCGCGAGCCAGCTCGTGTTCGGCTCGCTCGTTTAGTAAACGAGCCAAACACGAGCTTGATTTTTCAGCTCGTTTAATAAACGAGCCGAACACGAGCTGGGGTCAGCTCGTTCGTGTTCGGCTCGATAACAGCTCGAATACATATATTTTATATTTATATAATTTATTTAATTTATATTTTTATATATAAATAAATAATCATATATAATATATATGTTTATTATTTAAATTTTAGCAAAATAAAAAAATAAATGCGAGCTTAATTATAAAAAGACCCATTTATATGTAAAGTTTTAACTATTAGATCAAAGTCTAATGAATAAGATTTTATAAATTTATTTTTTATATATATTTAATCTTTTTTTTTAATTTATTGTTCGTTGGCCAGCTCATGAGCCGGCTCGTGTTCCGCTCGTTAATAAACGAGCCGAACACGAGCCGACCCCAGCTCGCTCGTGTTCGGCTCATTTACACCCCTACTTACCATTGTCATGACCAAACAAGTTTTCATGATAATAGGTAAAAGAATCAACTACATAGAAATGCGAGATATCCACTTAATGGATCACAGCTAGGGGTGTAATGGGCTGTGCCAGGCTGGCACAGCCAAGATTTTTCAATCCGAAACGGGCTACAAGGTAGCCCGTCCCGACCCAACCCGGATTCAAATCCGGGCCAAGCCAGGCCACCTTTCTTTGGACTGTAGCTGTAACATACTGAACTTTAGCAAATTGTAAGGTTCGAGTGTTGATCTGTGTTCTGAGCTTTTCCAGGTTTTCTGGAGGGTTGTTGACAGTGATCCAACCCATTACTTGCGTCTCGAGGAGCGAGGATGTGTACTTAGCACCGAAAACCTTCAAACTGTAGGTTTTGGGGTGCTGGGTGCCGGTACCAGAGATAAGGTACCGGAACTGCGTCGCGCACCCGAGAAGAGTGCTCTCGGGCTTGAGCTCTGCGAGGCAGAGAACGGGTACTGCATTGTCCGAGTACCGGTACTGGACCTGGTACCGGTACTGCATCGCGCGGGTACCGGTACGCAGTGCATTCTCTCGCCAACCCGAGGCTCGGGTTTACGCAGACTGCTGCTTGGTACAGGTACTCTTTCCCGCGTACCAGTACGCAGTGCAGTTCGCAAACTGCTTTTTTTTAGGGTTCTCTTGCAATTGTTGCAACACTTTATATACCCCACACCCTTTGGCTGGGGCTTCTTGTGCTGCAACCAGAGAGGAGAAGAGGTAGGGCTCCTCTTCCTTTTTCCTTGGTTTTTCCCCTCTCTTTTGCTTTGGATTTGAGGTTTGATCTCTCCACTTGCTTCCTTTTTGCATTTTGGTGACCTTTCCACCATGGGAGAAGCTTTGGAGCTTAGATAGGAGCTTGTTGGAAGAGAGATCTTCAACCCTAGCTTGTTTTTAGCTTGGTTTGGGGCTTCTAAAGAGGTTAGTAACCTTAATCCCTCATTTGATCCATGTTTTGGTAGATTTCATGAGATGAAAACATAGAATGAAAATCTAGGGTTTTATTTGGGGTTTTTTGATTTGTGGCTTTTGGGACTTAATTGATAGGTATAGAACCTTCATTTGGGTTGGAATAGAGGTGCTCTAGCTTCCATTTAGGATTTAGGAGGGCTTTCTACCATTTTAGGTGAGTTTTGCCCTTTTTTTGAGTTGGTTAAAGATGAACACTTTGAGTGTTCGTTCGTTTCGTCTAACTCTCTTAGAATTTTCTTTAGGGAGCTAGAAGACTTGTGGGCACCTTCGTTCGCGCAAACGAAAGGGTTGCAAGGAGTTCTTGATGGGTTTGACCTCACCAAAATGGGTGAACTCCCGTTATGTTATTTTATTTGTTGTAAAAATAGAAAATCATGTAAATTCATGCTAGATAGAGCATATGTGAATTTTAGAATGCTTAAAATGCATATGTCATGTATCATGAAAATTTGACCTCTATATAGTAGAGAGCTATGTATATAGAAATCATGCAAGTGAATGGCATTCTCTTATGTAACTTGGAACCATGTTTCATGCAATGAAAATAACTAGAACAATATGCTCTTGGACATAGAACTCATGTTTAACATAGTGGAGGAAGATGCCATAAAGAGGCATTCAACCTAGTGAATGGTTAAACTTCTACATGATAACATAATGATAGACCTTGGGTCACTAGCTTTTATACCATGTTTTAGACATGATGACATTGGACTTGAAACGGATGATTACGCTTGGTTGCCATTGTGCTCATTCGCACATGCTTGTGAGGGTCGCTCCCCACAAGCCGGCACTCCGGAGATAGCCATCGCGACATAAACTCGCTCGTACGGGATTGGACGCCGAAATGGAATGCCGTGGGGGAGGCTCATTCCTACGGTGGGAATGTTGACTACCACGGGGCCATTAGGCACGGCGCAAGCCGGACTACCTTGTGTAGGTCCTATCTAATTAAAACAATGTTGAACTAAAATGCAAAATGGACATTAGACTATTTGTAATGTTGACATTCTACTAGTTGCATTGTGGACGTCATGCTACTTATATATGTGTATGCTCATTCATGTTAGAATAGCAATTATACTAGTGCAAATTCATGCTTAGTGGTATAGTAGTTTAGCAAGTTTTATTCATGCTTATTATACATGTTGTTCATTTCTTTTAAATGTTAGAACTTACTACTCATGCCTCCTTCGCCTAGTGGTGTATTTGCTGAGGCCAGCGGCTTGCCCACTGGGAACTATTGATTAATAGTTCTCACGCCCTCTGTTTTGTTGTTTTTATTTCAGAGTCATCCGCACCGGAAGAGGCTCGGGATCGCGGAAAGGGGATCGCATCTAGCTAGATAGCGAGGAGTCCTTGCGCTAGGTGGTCATCTCTCTATTTATGTATTATGGTAGAGAGTGAGAGTTTTTGTACCTATGTGTAGAGACCACCATTTGTATATATCTAGCACCTTGTATTTGGAACTTGATGTATTTACCTTTTTGATTATGTTAGTTGTTTAGTTCTTCTACTATCCACTTGTTATTAGAATCCAGTTGTATTCATGCTCTGATATCCCTAGTTGCTTGTTTATTATTGTTTTAATTATCCCATTGTTGTAGACGCCATATATGTTGTAAGCATATGGCGAGTCTGGACACGCACCGGGCGGGCTTCCGCTAGGTCCCGGGGCGTGACAGTAGCCCAGCACAGCCTATGCCCTGAATAGAGGCCCCGTGTCAGGCCATGGGCCAACCTATGTTACTACTTTTTAATTTTTATATTTTAATTTTATTTTTAAAAATTTTTTCAATTGATTTTATAAAATATATAGTTTTTTATTAAATAAATAAATTTTAGATGACTTATAAAAAAAAACTATTTAAAATTTCAATAGTTCAAATTAATTTTTGAAGAATAAATAATATATATATATATATATATATTAGAAAATATAAATAAACAAGCGGACCGACACAGTACTTAGGCCCAATCATAAATGGACCAGGCCGCACCCGGCCTTGTAGCACTGCACGGCCAGCATTATAATGCAAGGCGAGCTGTGCCGGGCCATAGGCCAAGAGGCTGCAACCAGCACGGCCCCCACCTATGGTGTGCACCGTGCGGCACGGGTATGTCCCAACCAAGATTTAAAGTGCCATAGACGGGACCGTGCCGCTGTCTGCCTTGCACGGTACGGTACCGACATGCTTCCGTGCCGATACATGGTACGCTTGCGTGCCGATAGATACACATGACCTCCTACTAGCACGCTTTGGCACGGACTTATTTTAGTTTCTTTATTCCAATAAGTTCTTGTAATATTATTTTGAAAGATCCAATCAAATAATTATGAATATTTGCTATCTATAGCTTACTATACTCATCAATTAACATACTTGTAAGTTTTTTTGTATGTAAAATACAACCATACCTGATGCAGAATAAAAATTTTTACAGATTAGAATTTTTAAAATACAAAGACATCTTNAATTCTATATATATATATATATATATATATATATATATATATAAGAAAATATAAATAAACAAGTGGACAGACCCAGTACTTAGGCCCAATCATAAATGGACCAGGCCGCACCCGGCCTTGTAGCACTGCACGGCCAGCATTATAATGCAAGGCGAGCTGTGCCGGGCCATAGGCCAAGAGGCTGCAACCAGCACGGCCCCCACCTATGGTGTGCACCGTGCGGCACGGGTATGTCCCAACCAAGATTTAAAGTGCCATAGACGGGACCGTGCCGCTGTCTGCCTTGCACGATACGGTACCGACATGCTTCCGTGCCGATACATAGTACGCTTGCGTGCCGATAGATACACATGACCTCCTACTAGCACGCTTTGGTACGGACTTATTTTAGTTTCTTTATTCCAATAAGTTTTTGTAATATTATTTTGAAAAATCCAATCAAATAATTATGAATATTTGCTATCTATAGCTTACTATACTCATCAATTAACATACTTGTAAGCTTTTTTGTATGTAAAATACAACCATACCTGATGCAGAATAAAAATTTTTACAGATTAGAATTTTTAAAATACAAAGACATCTTTCTTTCTTTTTTTCTTTCGACCATATTACAGTTTTTCTTTTATAAAATAGAAAAAAAAATAATTTTAAAATTATTTGGAAAAAATATTTTAAAAGGTATTTGAAAAAATATTTTTTTATTAATTTTTTCAAAAAATTAGTAGATCTATCAAAAAAATTAAGCAATAAATTATATGACAAATAAATTAAATAAATTTAAATATCAATTGATTTAATTCAACTTTTTATTTTATCAGTATTTTCAATCTTGAATCTTCTAGCGCAAAAAATAAAATTTTATATTTGATGCCTCAAAATTTGTAATTGAGTTCAATTTTGTTTCTCTAATTCGCCAAAAATTTCGCGGTGCAAAAAATTTTGATAAAATAATTTGTGAAGAAAAAATGGATGTATGTGGTGGAAGCGAAGGGCTCGAACAAATCTTTTGTCTATATATTGATAAACAAAAAAAATTAAATTATAATTTTTTTGACTTACCTAATAAGTAAATTTTCAATTTGCAATATCTTTGGAGGTGTGGGGTACCCAGAATGCTTCGGATACCCCAAATAACAAAACAAAAGGGAAAAAAACAAAAAGCAAAAAAAAAAAGGCAAAAAAGCAAAAAAAAAAAAAAATTGCATAGTGTCGGCACGGCACTATGCCGCGACACACTGCGTCGTGCCTCGCTGTCTCATGCGGCACAAGCCGCGGCACGGGGGGGGGAGGGGTTGGGGAGGGAGGTACGAGCCCCTATACCGTGCCCTCTTCTTGGGAACACGATACGTGCCGCCCTATGCCATATGGCACGGGGCGATACTTTAAACCCTGGTCCCAGCACAGCTCGCAGCCATGCCGTGCCAAGCTGGCCGGCCGACCCATTGGACAACCCTAAACACAACTTAAGCTCATGAATAAAGTGTCATGTTTTTAAAGTATTTGAAATTTCCTAAAATAGAAGAGCTTAAAAAATCATTCAAAGCAAACTACATTTTTACAAGAGAAATTAAAGTTGCAAGGTATTAAGAGATATTTCATTATACCTAGTAATTACTGTAATGAACTATATAGCATAACAAGTTTCAAAGCTGTTATGCACTTCAAACAACAACAAAAAATTTAGTCATTCAATCATGGCCTATTTGGATGCACAGTAAAAAATCTCTATGGAATTTATAAACTGTGTTTTTGGTCTAAATGAAATAAAAAATCCTATAACTCTAAAAAATTCCACGGCTTCAATTTTTAAACTGTTTGGATGCACATTGTGCAATTCCACAGGATTCCTCTAAATTATAAAATTAAAAATTTAAATTTAAATTTTAAAATTTGAAATTTCAATTAAAATTTTTGAATTTCAAATTTCAAATTTGAATTTTGAAAAGTTAAAATTTAAATTTTCAATTCTCAATTAAAATCAAAAATAAAAATTTTAAAATTTGAAAATTGAAATATAAAATTTTGAAATATGAAATGTGAAATTTGGAATTTGAAATTTGAAATTTAAAAATCTAAATTTAAATTTGAAATTTTGAAATTTAAAATTTTGAAATTTGAAAATTGAAACTTTTGGAATTTGGGATTTGAAATTTGAAATTTAAAAATCTAAATTTAAATTTGAAATTTTGAAATTTAAAATTTAAAATTTGAAATTCAAAATTTAAAATTTAAAATTTAAAACCTAGGTTTAAATTTTGAAATTTAAAATTTAATACCTTGGTTAAATTTTGAAATTTAAATTTAAATCTTTTAATTTAAAATTTTATGTTGGAATTTAAAATTTAAAATTTTGAAATTTAAAGTTTAAAATTTGACACATTTTGGGGGTGAGGAGCCCAAGAATGGTGGAATTTTTTTCTTTGGTTGGAGTGGATTGTTATTTTACTCTATTTTTTGCAGTATCTATAACTATATATTATTCCTCAATAACTGCACACGTGTCGCAAGGAGGCAAAGGGCGCGGCGCGCGGGGGGCCGCGCGCGCTGCTCGGGCAGAGCCGCGAGCGGGACGGCGCGCAGCGCGGTGCGCGGGCATGGCGCGAGGGGGCATTGGCGAGGCACGGGGAGGCCGCGGGCTGCTGCGGTGCTGCGCGGGCAGCGCGCGAGCGGGAGGGCGTGGCCGCCGGCGCTGAGCGGCTCCGGCGCTGTCGTGGACGCGAGCCGACACGACGCGGGACGGGCGCTGGAGCAGGGCGGCTCCGGCGCTGCCATGGACGCGAGCCGACGCGGGGCGCAGGCGGGCGCCGGCGTGGGGCGCGCCGTGGCGGGCGCGCGGGCACGCGGCCGGCTCTGGTTGCGGGAGCGGCGTGGCGCGGGTTTGTGCGGAGCAGAAAAAAGCGGGGTTCATTTGGAATTTTATCGGGTCACGAGGCCATTTCGGCCTCGTGGACCACTGTGAGAAGGGAGGTCCACGGTGGACCTCCCTCTCATTCTATATATATATATATATATATATATATATATATAAAATTTTATTTATAAATATATATTTATTTATTTATATATAATTTATTTATAAATATATATTTATTTATTTATATATATATTTTATTTATAAATATATATTTATTTATTATATATATTTATTTATTATATATCGTTTTATTTGTATATATAGAATATATATTATATAATAATTTTATTACATAATTTATTATTTATTGTTATAAATGTAAAATTATATAAATAAATATTAAATAATTTAGACTACTGGTATTAGATATAAATATTAATTTTATAATATTGAGCATTCACATATAAATTGTATATTAAAAAATAAATAAAATTGATGCAGCTTAAGTTAATTTTATATTTGACAAAAATTAATTGCGAGAATCACGAACAATGATTTCTCTTCTCATTCACTAACTACTGGAGGCTTACGATAACTACTAAAATTATTTCACTAACTAATGGGGGATTACTATGCATACTAAAATTTTTTGATGTACTTATTGCACCATTTAAATTCTAAAATTAATTTTTATAACTAATTTTTAAAATTAAATTTTAAAATAACTACCAGCAGCATCGCGCGGGTCCCTTAACTAGTAGTTAAACTATACTCCAAAAAATAGGTGCTCTTTTGTGTCTGCCAAACGCTTCATAGGATAATATTCCTACCGATATAACATAGTTTAACTATGCTACGTTTTTAGGGGTAATCAAACGGGGCCTTAGTACGTAAATGAAGCAAGATGCCAACCTGGACTTTGTCAGGGAAAATCGAAAGAAGTGTATCAGAATATTCTTCTATCAATCTCCTAGTTCTGTCAAGTGTAGCTTTAAGCCTAAGTGACCAGATGAACTTTCCGTCTTCACTGCCTACCAACATAGAAAAGGAAAGCTATTAAAATATGATTACCAAGCATTTCTACAAAAAGGAAAAAGAAATTATAGAAAGATGAAACCTTCTTTTTCAGATAAACCCTTTTGTCTCCATGAGAGAAGTTCGCTCTTTATAGCAGCGCACTCCTCTGATTTCCAACCAGAAAGCCCAACTTGCTGAATGCCAACTATAAAAGCATCAAGAGGATTATTCCATGGGCTTATGTTTCTAGATCCTACACTCTGTGCAAGCCAATCAGCTCCACCCATAGATTCAAGAGCATTGACAAATCTGTTACAAAGATGATGAGAAAAAAGAGTTAAGAAGTAAATAGGTGAATTGGTGGTAAAGTCCTCTCATGTTGTCAGATAATTTCTTTTATTGGCCATGGGTGAAACTGAACTAGATGAGAAGGTTGCAGGACTAAAAGTGTTTAGTAATAGGTTCAAGGACTAAGTTGCAACATCAGAATAGCACAGAGACTACCCAGACATTTGACCCTGAATAAAATACTATGCAGATAGTAAGATGGTTGCCATTGGAAGGAGTATTCGGCGATAGTCCTACACTGCATTAAATGGCTGCTCTTAAGACACAAACATACATTCACATGGTTGCAAGTTGCAACCTCAAGTCTTGTACAATCACACTAAGCACTGGCTATACTGGGTGTAAATTGGAAACTAATATAAATAGAAAATTCATAACAAACCTGCAAAATGAAGATGCAGCTGAGTAATGGAAAATATGATAATAGAGATGATACTCAATATTACATTTCAAGCTAGAAGAACTAAGACAAATTCTTATAAGAACAGGATTTCCTACACTGAACACATAATATATACACGTAAGAAAGGAGCATCAACATTATTAAAAAGCCACAAACAGAGACACTATTAGGTAAAATGTCCTCACATATGCCTCCGTTGAAGTTGTTAATTGTAAAACTTCTGGAGTATTCTTAAGATTGATTCATCATGAGCCAAATATGATGACTAATGAGTTGAATTGACAATAGTTTAAGATTGCATCAAAACATAAGCGCACGCATAATGTCAAGCATTTTACAGGGAGAAATGTCTCCCTCCAATGGAAGATTATTTGTCGGGGGGTTGGGGGGGGGTGTGTGGGGTGTGAGGGAATATACTTGTTTGCAGGGAAACTTTTGGAGAAGAAAAAATAGCATTCCTGCGTCCTGAGACTAGGTTTTGCTAGAACAAACACAACCAGCACAAGGCTCAAAAAAAGAAATCCAGAAGTGAAATAGTGAACATACCTGCTTAACAACACAAATGAATAATCCTCAAGGCCAATCTCACACAAGCGCCACTGCAGAATAGCATATAACTGATTAATACCATCATCATCAAGTGCCACAGAAATACATGCATTCCTGCATGCAGACATATCTTATATGTCTGAACCAGTTATTTTTACAACAAACCTTCTGTCGCATCGCTATAGCAGCATCAGGTGCATCATTTCGAAGGCCACTTTCAAGACCTTTCACAATAATTGATCTCAGAGCAGTCAAAGAATGCAATGCATTCAACAAAACTTCAATCCCACCACTTGCAACAAAATCATTTTCATCCTGCAGCTTCTCCAAACTCTGCAAATCGGCCATAATTGTATGGCGTGTTCATTTTAGAAATTAAATAGGCATTTTGCTAGTGATTCTTAAGTAACATCACAATCAAGTTATGCACAACATGAAACCCTTCAACAAAACAAGCAATTATATTAATAACTGTTTCGACATTGAAATGTTATATACCCTTCACAGGGCATAGAATTCATTGTGTCCAAAAAAAAAAAAAAAAGAATTTTGCCCTTTGAGGATAACTAGTCCCGTTGGAATGATACTTAAAAGTTTTTTTAAAAAAAAAGGGTCAAATTTGATTAGCTTATAAAATATTAATAGGATATATCATAACTTATTGGTCCACAAAGAAACAGTTGAGCAAGTTCAAACCGGCCCTATCAAAAACCAATTATACTGAATTACTGATGTTACATGGTTAATGGATAACAATAAATGTTTCATCAGATCATAGCCAAATGATTGTTAAGAATCTCATTAACTAATTTGATGTTGCACCAGCCTATTTGCAGGGAATAAAAAGAAGCATCTTCTCTAATGTTTTGGTCTATTCGCTCCAAGGATTTTAAGTGTTGTGACACAAGTCGTGCCGAAACTTGCGGGCACAGTATGGCCCAGTGCAAGCTGTGACATGTCGACGCAAGCGGGTCACAAAAAATACCTGCGTTTCCGACGCAAATAGCTAAGATCTATATTTTCTTTGGCATAAATAATTCCTACTTGCTTATTATACATCTTTATCAAATCTTTTGCACTTCATTGAGGTAACTATCTGCTAATTCAAAAAAAAAAGGGTTTTGAACCATGCCATCGAAATATGCCGATGGCAGGGCCGGTGCCGATGGGCACTTAAATCCTTGATTTGTTCCTAATGTTGCATCGACTTTACAGATTGGACCCTCCAATCTTACTTGCAGAAGGGGAAAATCTTACTCCTCAAAAGGTTTAAATTACGGCTCAATCAAGTTCTATTCCAAAACAGCTGTAGGAAATACAAGGCAATTATGGCTTTTAATTTGAGTAAGTTGTCCAAATTTTGCACATCTATTAACTGATATTAATGTCAAACTACACTATATAATGTTGCTAGGACTTTATGCTTCATTAAGAATTATAGGAAGAATGATTAACTTTATCTTATAATATTAGCAACATTCAACTTAGTAGGAGCATAAAAGAATATTGAAGATGAAGACAATAATTTCTAGTAATCATGCCATGAAGGATTTAGACAAGAATATCCAAATTATTGCAATTCATGCAACAGAGAGAGAGAGAGGAATGGAATGTAGAACTTGAGCCAAACCAATTGAAGTTGACTGTTAAGTGCCGTAAAGCTGTAATCTATATATTGCTAAAGTTGAACCGACAGGCCAATTTTTGTACAGCACAATTCTTTGAACTGTACCCAGAGATGCTGGCTAGCACACATGGGAAAACAAAGCAAGATAAGTTGACCAATTATATTTCAACATCTTGATACTATGAAATCATCTAAATTTAAATTATAATTTGCATATTTCTGTATCAGTTCTAAATTATCTTGACTACTACGGCTTCTTTTCTGAATGGCGGAAAAAATGAAGGATAAAATTATTGGTCAACTTGGTATTAAGCTTGCATAATATTGGTTTTTGAAAAAAGAAACAAGATTAAACCATAGCCAATATTACATTTCAAATAAACCAAGTAAATCTGACAAAAAAAAGTTGGTTATTGGTGGGAAAGCTGTTCAATAGTGCCTGGAAAACAAGAAAATTAGACTAGCAACCAGGATGTCGTATTACCGTGCACCTGTTAGTGCAACTTGAATGCGGCATAGTGCAAATCCAAGGCCACAGCATGGCGGGCCATTTTGCGAGGCTAGAATCCATATAACAATCATAGAGTTCTATGCACCGCCTCATTATTCCATGGCCACACCTTTTCAAAAAAATTGCAACTAAACCAAATCTCTTGCAAGCAACCAACCAGTATTCAAGCCATGGATAGAAGACATGCCTGATTGAAAGGCATGCACACAGCACATCTAATAAATACTTATAATGAATCACTTCTTCTACTAAGTAATTAGTATAACACAACCAATGTGTTGTTGTGTTTTGTCCTGCAGACTTTTTGAAAGCTCATCTTCTCATTCACAAAACACAATAATACTACTAAACAAGATAATATCACTTTCCCAGTTTTTAAAATCAGCAAACACAGTCAAATTTTCTCAAACACAGCTGTCTAAGCAAGATTATGTGATCTATAACAACAAACTTATTCACTATAAGCAAGGTAAGAAAAGAACATGCTGAACGAATATAATAATTGTTCTATTACTTATGAATTTTAAAAGAAAAATAATGAAGTATTAAAAGTTGGTTCAGAACATTTCATTCATATGAGAATTTGTTACTAAGTAATCAAGGATCAATAAGTACAAGGAAGGTTACCATTTTGCATTCCAAAAAGGAAGCAAGAGTTTGTAAGTGCTGCTCATCCAATGATTCCTTGATTGACTCCAGATGCTCGATGAGACTACCACCACATCAAATAACGAGTTAGGAATTCATATACGAGTTTGCTTTTACAATCCACCCAGTTACATGGAAAAAGGAAGGAAAAGTTTCAATTACACGAATTTGCATATGGCACTCCATTAACATCTTGTAACAGCTTTTCAAAATCTAGTATAAACTCTTTTATTTTTCAAATTTCACTTGGTTAATGAACTAGTGAGGCCTTTATGTTTTCACTAGAAATATGAGCAGGTTTCATATAGCAAACTACCTCCCAGCATTGAAGAAATCTTTTAATTCACTGTAAAATATCTTGAACTGTCCAACAAAAGCTTCACTGTATTCCCCTGGAGTCTTGGTAATTCTAGCAAGCATGGCTTCTGTAGCAACCAAATCTTCAGGACCAGCATTTCTGTGAAGCTTGTTTTGGATAGTATGTTTGATTTCTTGCTGTAATAGGATAAGTTGCATCAGAAGCTAAAATAACTAGTATATACATATATCAACACAGTCAAGAGAAAGATCACCTTCAGATTGTGAGGGATGTCACCACGGTGGGCAATATCACGAATTCGTGTTAGAGGAACAGAAGCAGTAAACTCTGACTTAAATGAAGGCAAACATGGCTGAATCTTCCGGATCACAAGTACATCCTGCATACTTGTACATGCAACAACAAGACAGCATATTATTCACTAACTGTAATGCTAAAAAACAGTAAGATACTAAGTAGACAGAGCAGAAGCTAAAAATAAATAAATAAATAAATAATAAAAGCATAAAACCAAATAAGATGTGATTAACTTGAACAAGAACAAATACTTTAGCAAGGGAAATGTTTAAACGTAGAGACAAGTGTTGGCTAAGATTGTCTAGTTTTGACTTCTAAGCAATGATTGCCCTGCCACTAGAACATTGCATGCAGTGTACCATCGACATAGCAGGCCAATGGACAGCACAATACGCAATGGCACAGACCTTCTTTAATATGTCAGCATTGCAGCACGGGCTTATGACATAGACGGCACAAGCCAACCATGACAACCAGTACAAAATCCTTAAGTATCTTTGTTAGGAACTTAAGGCATGGAGCTTAAAAGAAGAGTATCAGTATTGAAGTAATGGGAAAGGAAATACAGTTCCTATAGAACAAGATCAAGTACAACATTACAAATGAAACATATAAAAACTAACAGTAGATCAATTGGTTGAACTATTATAAAAGTGCTAGCTACCTATAAGATCATTTCTAACTAAAAATCAAATCTAGTCCTAACCTAAAGCCAACCATTTGCGACACTCTCACTAATATCTAGCTAGTAGTTACCCTTTTTCATTTTCACAAAGCACAATCATGTCCTCATCTCCCCCACCCCCCCTGCATCCGCCACCTCAAGCTCTCACCGTCCCTTCTTCACTCCTTCCCTCTCTTTATCATTATACTGTTTCTCTTGTCCTCTATCCGTCCATTGCTTTCCTTCTCTTGATATTTTTTTTTAATCTCTTGGCTTACCATTCACTAATCAATCTTCCTCCTCAGGTTTCTCTCTTATTATCTCTATTTCTTCCTTTAATGCATAACAAAATCTCTGTTATCCTTTTTTTTCTAAGGAAACTTTTATCCATTCGACCAAAAAGTATTTGCAAATCTCAAACCCTGAGGAACACACACAGAAATTGAGAGCTCAACAGCTTTGAAGTAAAGGATTACTTATATTAATTATGCTCACAATATGAGTCAGCAAGTATCATAGATGGGATTAGTTCTAACACTCATTGCATTGGAAGTACTAAGGAGTGAAAGCCTAGCACCTGAGTTAGTTTGATATGACTATTTTAGCTCTATATTGTCCTTTTCCATAGATATACAAAATCTAAAGGCCATTCCTAGATGCTATGATTTAATAATAATGCCATGGAGAAAGAAACTATGTTTAATGAAGGATTATCTATGTAGTTAGAGAATAGTAAACAAAGAAGTTATATTTCAATTATCCAAAGATTCAAAGCAGAATTGTCATCTGAGAGAAGAATATCAGATAAAGAACCAATTGTAAACTTAAAAGTAAAAACAAATAAAAGCTATAATAAATGCACGGTAATGAAAAACCAACCTGAGGTGATGTGTTTTTCCCATAGTATATCCTCTCAAGTTCACGAAATATGAGCCTGGAGATCTCAGCATGCCTGTTTGGCCGGTGATGACCACCATCTTCAAAGCAGGGAATTTGACCAATGTTGATCCACTGAAAATAAGAGAGACCATCGATTGAGTTTCAGAAAAAAACTTGCATTTTCTACGTTCAAGTAAAATTTAAGAGTGTTTCCTGTCACAAGCAGATTTCAGGAAGGATCTCCAGAAACATGAACTTTCATATGAAGTGCAAGGAAATACAATGAAAACCTTCAAATAAATAGCCGAGTAAATGAGAGCTTCCAAGCACTGCCCTTCTTCACTATTACCCACCAACAAATCGCATACAACCTCTAGCTGCATCAGAACAAAAGGGAAAAAAGAAATACAAAAATCTGCTTAAGTACGCAAGAAAATGTCACAAGAACAAAAAAGAAAAAGGGTTAATCACATAGCCAGGAGGTCATGATATACTAACAGAACAAAGTATTGAGGTAAGAACAAAAGTTCACCAGTCTGGTTAAATGTTGTGAAAAGGACAATATGATAAACTTCAAAAACTAAAAACCTCTTGTTAATTGAGTTAAGCCTCTCAGACACATAATTTAGATAGACAGCATTTCTCTGGTGAAGTCATATATAATAAGGGTTTAAATAGTATGTTGTGTTCTAGCAACCAGATATTCCAGAGAAGTGTGGATAAAGATGTCAATGAATATTGCTTATATGAGGATGGTAGTAACTCGAGAAAACATAAAATGTGCATCTCATGCCAGATCTCAGATACCATAATTTAGACAACGCCAATCTGTGGTAGTAATCACATTTAGCAAGTTATTCTACAATTTTTTGCGACATCAATGTGCCACGAAGTGCATTATGCAGTTATTGACTATCAAATAACATTGTTTAAGTCATTCATATCCATCAGTGTAGAAGTCTAAGATGCGAACTAGGTGATAGGTGTTCTTTCCAAAGAAATCCAATGCAGAAGATGTACATGTAACGACCGGACCCGCCAACAATAATAACTTGTTGGGCCAAAACCACCAGCCCAAAATGCTTAAGCCCAATTATTATTACTAGCGTGTGAGGCCTCATATATTCTGATCAGAATCATTTTTCCATCTCATGTGGGATTATTGGGGTATTACAAACTCCCCCTCTTTAGACCCTGACGTCCTTGCTGGGTCCAAACCAGATCACAGATACAGACCAGAATTACCAGGCGATGTGAGATTC
This sequence comes from Ananas comosus, assembly GCF_001540865.1. Classification (NCBI taxonomy): domain Eukaryota; kingdom Viridiplantae; phylum Streptophyta; class Magnoliopsida; order Poales; family Bromeliaceae; genus Ananas; species Ananas comosus. Next base: position 8,116,500 of record NC_033637.1, read on the forward strand.
TAGAGTTCGTTCCTATGGGTTGAAGAGGTGGCTCCCACCAAGCCCATTGGTGTAGCACTTTACCCCGCATAGCATTTAGCTCTCACACCTTCGGCTGGTATTTGGCTCTGATACCAATTATAACGACCCGACCCGCTAGCAACAATAACTTGTTGGGCCAAAACCACTGGCCCAAAATACTTAAGCCTAATTATTATTACTAGCATGTAGGCCTCATATATTCTAATCAGAATCAATTTTTCATCCAATGTAGGACTATTGGAGCATTACAAACTCCCCTTGTTTAGACCCTAACATCCTCGTCGGGTCCAAACCAAATCATAGATGCATACCAGAATTACCAGGCGATGTGAGATTCCAAAGGTGGCTCCTACGGGTTCAAGAGGTGGCTCCCACCAAACCTTTTGGTGTAGCACTTTGTCCGGCATAGCACTTAGCTCTCACCCTTCCGACTGGTATTCGGCTCTGATACCAATTGTAACGAGACGACCCGCCAGCAATAATAACTCGTTAGGCCAAAACCACCGGCCCAAAATACTTAAATCCAGTTATTATTACTAGCATGCGATGCCTCATATATTCTGATCAGAATTATTTTTCCATCCGATGTGTTTTAAGCCAATTTAAGGGCTCTCAAGCCTTTTCTCGTTTCTTCTCTGAATTTTTAGTTCTGTATCCTTCTCTAAACTAAGGCAGCTTCAACACAAAATGGGATCTTCCTTACAAGTCTTCCATGTGATCCCCGGTAAGAAAATGATTTTGGACTATCGAACAATAAAGTAGAAAATCTAATATGAAATGTGTAATCAAATCTCATTTATATACAAATCCCGTATCTCATTTGTTACTTGGAATATACTCCATAGACTAAAGTTCAATCATCATATGTTTCAACTGTGGAATGCATAAGATATCTGTTGCTTCAACTACAATTGGCCCCGTGAGGTGGAATACATCTCTTTTCTTCAAATCATCCATCTTTAAAGTCTGCCACAACCAGAATGAACTTGAATAACAATTGAAAGACGGAAAATCTTCTTCCATATTTACTGGTTCTTTTAGGATTAATGGCAGGAAGCATTTCTCTGGCTTTGTTACTATTTTGACATCAACTGTGAAGCCTACCAATAAAGAAACACTAAGGACGCTCTAGTCCAGTTAAGATGACAGTTAAGTTTCTCTCCCAATTCAACATATATTCTTTTGGATGTTTCATACTTGCATTCCTTATTCACTTTAAAGTCCAGTTAAGATGACAGCTAAGTTTCTCTCCCAATTCAACATATATTCTTTTGGATGTTTCATACTTGCATTCCTTATTCACTTTAAATTAATATTTAAAGAGGGGAGTGCGAGTGCGAGTGCGAGCTGGCGCACAGGCATAGGAATGCATGCACATGGACAGAAATGTTTCAATGCAACATTCAACCTGGAGCTATCCATCTGGAACCATTTAACAGGCAAACAAACAAGAAAAGGATACCGAATGTACCTTCCTCCACCAATTCCTCGCATTCTTATCGCCCTCCACAAGCTTCAATGCCACACGATCAAGCCCGTCTGTTATCCACCTCCTCTCTATATCCCTACTTCTGTGCTCGTTCGACCGCATGAACAAAACCTCCCTGCCTTGCCACTGCTCAACAAAAGCGCTGCTTGGGTCTCCCTCCAAAACAACCCCACCATCTTCATCCACAGAATCATTAACACCACCCTGACGCTTGAATTCCTCATCCTCCTCAACCATTAGAGTCCCCATCAAATCCACAGGCTCATTAGTCTTGTTCCAATGGCATACCATATCAAAAATGCCTCCTTTTGGGAGATCCAACACTCGGTTATCCCCGTCCTCCCACAACTTGTCCTTCTTCCCTTTTGTAAAGATTACAAATTTATACTCCACGGGCTCTCCGCCAGGTAGTTCGAGCTCGCACACCCAACCGTCGGGGGTCCACTCTAATTCAACCTGCTTCTTCCAAGAACCGAGCTCCTTGATCGATCCCACCATGCCCACATGCTCCCCAAACTCGACCTGGTGGTTCAGGTGGACGCGAACCCGAACTTTTCCTCGCTTCTCTGAACCCTTCCGCTTCCTTTCCTTCTCCTCAGCCCTGTAGATCAAAATCAAAGAAAAACCCCGATTTTCTCAAATGGGTATCAATAATCTCGCTTAAAAAATGAGATTTTTATCAATTAGGGTTCCAAAAGAATAGGATTCCAATGAGTTCACGTTACCTCTCAACCGAAGTGGCGCTGCTGCTGCGGCTGCGGCTGCGGCTGCGGCAGTAGAAGCGGCGGGCGGGAAAGGAAAGAGGAGAAGCGCGGCGAGGAAGCGCTTTTGGAGGGGGGAAGCGGCTCCATGGGAGGCGGAGGAAGTGGAATTCCGGGTGGGTTGGGGCGGAGAGAGGAGGGTGGGAGGGGCGGAGAGAAGAAGCCATTTTCAGGGTTTTGGGATGAGCGAAGAAAGAAGAGAATCGTAAAGGCGGAAGAAAGGAGGCATACAGCGGGAGGTGGTCACGAGGAGCGTGAAGGGGCTGATCGTGTTATATAATATCTTTTTATTATTCAATCGAAGAAGTACTGGAGGAGTAATATTATAATTCAACCGAAGGTGCCGACGAATGGCTGATCATTCATTTTTTTGAAAGATTGTGGAGTCCCCAGAAAAAACAGCCCCCGTAATATTCTAGAAAACGCGCACGTGTCCACTATAATGCTGGACTAGTTAAGAATCCGCCCTCCGCTGCCAATTTTTTTTATATTATTAATTTGAATCAATACATAGGAGTATGAAAAAAAACGCAAGTAATAGAAAAAAATGAAGAAAAAAAAATTAACAAAAAACATAAAACTGAAAACTGTAGGTGCGAGAATACATAAAGAATTGAAAAAATAAATTAATATAAACAAATGCCAATATCAAATAAATAATTAGGCAATGTGAAGAAACGTCAGTTAACTATAAAATTGACTGAAATTCCTTTTCTTTTCTTTTTATTATCATTCCCTTGAATATATAATTTAGAAATTTATAAAAATGAGTCCATACTACATTCGTAATTTGTACAAATCCTCAAAATTAAGTTTAGTCTATTGCATATACAACATGCATATAAAGGAGAGCTGTATGTTTCGTCGATTAGACAGCAAGGTTTTAATTCATTGCGAGTATATTATTATGCAAATTTATAGGTTTAAAAAGAAAAAAAAAAAAGCATGAACTATAAGAAGAAGTGAAAAAAAATTTGATATAGATTTGCACAAATTGTATAATATTTTTTAACTCTTTTCTTAGAAACTACGAATACACCGCATGTATTCGTTTCTAATTGTTCAGTTATTAGACAACTCTAGTCCTTCCTCTAATAAGAACATTTCTCTCACCGATTCTACCATCCTAGAATGTGGATTTCAGAAAAAAAAAAAAAAAAAAAAAAAAAAAAAAAAAAAANAAAAAAAAAGATAATTTTGATTGCTTTTCCTAATTCAAAATGCCCTTCTTTTCTACACTATTCTTCCTTATTTTGAGCCAACCGATTTTCTCTCTCAGAAAATTCTATTCCAATTGGTTCATTTATGTCTTCATGCGAAGACATAGATCTGATTGTTGCTTACATATTAGAAAAAGCTATAAAAACTCAAAAGTCATAATTCAAGAGATTTAAGCAAATTAATTTCAAAGATACTATCGATAATCCGATAATATTTGACTACATCTCTTCCAAAGTGAAAACGTCACTAATAGAACTTGCAAATACTGTATAATTTGAAGCGCAATATTTACAAAAACTTTAAATTGGAATTAGGCCAATGGAAAATCAAGCTATTTTTGTAAGGTGGAGAATGAGCCTAATTCTTGGGTTACGAAGATAAGTACATCTGGATGTCAATTAAACCAAGCACACCTCTTTGACATCTATTATCTTAGGAACAATCTATATACGAGAAAATATGATAACTATTGGAACACATTAATATAGGTTGTAAAATCACATTTAAGCAATGGAGGTCATGCTCTCTACAGCAACTATAGCAAACGGCATTAGCAAATACAATCATATGAGTTAGATACTCAACTTGTGGTAAAAAAATCCCATTGTAAAGCCGTTGATGAAGCGCCCTCTTTGAAAAAAGCTGCACACCTATGAAAAAGAGTGTATGTCGTGTGTCTAATTAAGTAGAGCATATAAAAATTATTAAAATTTTGCTACCGTTTTAACATGATGTTAATGAGCTTCACCTATAATGCCAATCTATTAGTTTACTCTCGAAGCTGTCCATAAGACGAGTAAGTCTCCTATACTTTTGAAAGTACGGAGACCTCTGTGCTTGTAAATTGTTTTCGATGATGGGAAATTTGATTCGACAATCGGCTCCGTTAAATATAATCTACCCTATTTGAACTATTTAGAAACCAAATTTTATAATTTTTTGACATCATTTGCCAAGCAATCAAAAGGTCTAAAAAATGACTATTTTAACGGCCGATGTTGCACATTTTTAAGTTCAACGGTGTACAAGCATCCAAATTAGATGAAAATTTAATAAAAATTGTATGCATGTAGGTGATAAGAACCTAAAAGGGTTAGTAAACAAAAGTGACACCATGACATAGATCTAACGAGTGGCATTGATGAGTCTAGAACACTTAGAAAAACAAGTGTGACATTTGGCATGAGAACAAGAACATAGCACTTAGAAAATAAGTGTGGCATGAGTACAAGAACTTAGTAGTGTATATGACACTAGTGATAGTAAAGAATGCAAAGAAAAGAATGATTGAGATATTATGACATTTCAACCTTAGAGTTAAGGGTCATTTGAGCACGGTCTTCCTTAAAGTTAAGGAATGGATTGAACTTGGAATCCTCATGTAGGATTGATCGTACTTACCTTTAATCCTTGCTCAAGAGTGGTAACTCTCCCTCGGGCGATGTACTCCGGAGTTGACATCACTGGGTTGTAGCGGGTATCTCCCCAGAGGACGGTCCTATCGGGTTGTAGCGGGTATCTCCCCGGTTATTAGGATTTTGGGTTGGTGAGTTTGTTGATGACGAAACCTACGGGTTAGCCAAGGGATTGGGTAAAGAAATTGTGATCCTGCATTCATCATGAGCATTATATCGAGCATGACATTTTATATTGTTCAGGCATATTAGTTGCATTTGTTAGTTGGTTATTTTCTTTCCTTTATTCTATTATGCCTGATTAGACCTAGTGGGATAGTCGGCGTGGTTGGTTGCCGAACCCACTGGGAACTTTGTTGTAGTTCTCACACCCCTATTTCCACAGAGCCGGGACCGAGCGAGCCGGCTGACGATCGCGGTAAGGGCATCGCACCCTAGTTAGAGACCTCCCAAGTGGTTATCATTTTGTAGTCGCATACCCTCTACTTATACATCATCTTTTGTATCTTGATGATTATACTATTATGAACATGTTAAATTAATGATGTAAAAGAGTTTATGTTTAAATGCAAGAATTTATATTTGAGATCATGCGATATAAAAGAGAAGAAATGATGCAAAATTGTAATTGATTTCCTAAGTGTAGTTTATTACTTTCACTATTGGCTATTGCTTGCCCTTGTGCAAGCCACTGTGTATGCTTCTACTTATGCAAACTTTATACTCTATCTGTACCTATTGTTGAGTCTTGGTTGGAGAGGGGAGGCTCTGTCCATTCGGCGTCTGTTTGACACTCTCGAACCGGCCAAAAGGATCGGGCTCGGGACGTGACAATTAAAATATTCTCCAAAAGTCGATTTGTCTTGCGTATTCCTGTACAATTAAAAAAATTTACTTAGTATGTCACGCCCCGAGCTTGATCCTTTTGGCCGGTTCGAGCGCGTCGAACAGACGCCGAACGGACAGAGCCTCCCCTGTCCGCCCAAGGCTCAACAACAAGTATCAATAAAGTAAAATGTGGCACATGCGGAAGCAAACACAATGGCTTGCACGAGGGCAAGCAATAGCCAAAAGTAAAAGTAATAAACTAAGGAAAATTATTTACATTTTTGCATCATTTCTTCTCTTTTACATCACATGATATCTCAAAATATAAGTCTTGCATTGAAATACAAAGTATTTTATACATCATTTATTTAACATGTTCATAATACTAAATCATCGAAGTACAAAAGATAATAACTAAAGGGTATGCAATTAGACCAAAATGTGAAACCAACTCGGGTGGTCTCTATCTAGGGCACGATGCCCTTACCGCAATCGTCCGTCGGCTCACTCGGTCTCGGCTCTGTGGAAATAGTGGGGTGAGAACTACAACAAAGTTCCCAGTGGGTTTGGCAACCGAGCACGCCGACTTTTCTACTAGGTCTAAATCAGGCATAATAGAAGAAAAGAGATATAGATAGTAACCGAACTATACAAATGCAGCTAATATACCTGAACAATAAATAGTGCAATACTCAATAATATGCTCATGATGAATGCAAGGTCACAATCTCATTGCTCAATCTCTTGGCTAACCCGTAGGTTTCACCCTCAACAACTCACCAACTCAAATCCCAATATTGGGGAGGCTACTACACCCGACGGGACCGTCCTCTCGGGAGGCTACTACACCCAGTGATGATAACTCTGGAGCACATCGCCCGAGGGGGAGCTACCACCCTCGAGCAAGAACTTACAGGCAAGTATGATCCAATCCTTAACTATAAGGATGTCAAGTTCAATTCATTCATTAACTATAAGGAAACAATACACATATGACCCTTAACTCTAAGGTTGCTATGTCATAATGTCGCTATCACACTTTTACTTGCATTCTTTACTTTCACTAGTGTCATATACACTACTATGTTCTTGTACACATGCCACACTTGTTTTCTAAGTGTTCCAACTCTAGCATTCTCGACTCATCGTTGTCACTTTCTAATTCTATATCAAGATGTCACATTTGTTTACTAAGTCCACTAAGTTCTTGGCACTTGTCATACATAAATAGTGTTTATAAAATTCTCACATTCTCGCTAGTAACTCACATGCCACTACTACAGATACAAGATTTAGTGGCGACAAATGTCGCCACCATAGCCAACATTGTCGCCACTAAAAACGTTTTGGCGGCGATAATCTATCGCCGCATGCCGCCGCCTAAAACCCCGTCAGTAAAACTATTTGGTGGTGACAATGTGTCGCCGCTAAAAGTTAGATAATTAGCGGCGACAAACGGTCGCCACGAAAAGTTAGATAATTAGTGGCGACATACCGTCGCCACTAAAAGTTAGATAATTAGCGGCGACAAATAAATGTCGCCGCGAAAAATTAGCGGCCGGACTTTTTTATGACTAGTTTTATGGTAGCGACTATTGTCGCCACCATTTTTCTGATATAAAATTAATTTTTTTTAAAAAATATAATTGGTAGTAATAGATATTATTGATTTAGTATAAATTGCTAAAAAATAACATATAGTTATAAAAATTTCTCATTCTTAAATTTTAACCTTTAATTTTAATTTAAGCTTCTCAAAACCAAATAAAATTTAGGACAAAGAGAGCCGATTCTTATAAATATGAGAGAAAGCTTTCCAAACAAACGACAGATCAACAATCAGAAATCCTACATTTTGCATCGAATTGTGTCTCTCACAACAAAAAGAAGTTTGGCACAATATATATAAGTAAGACTGAATCATCATATATAAGTAAAACAATCACCCAACACAACCAAAAAACAAAATACAATAATAGTGTTTTGTCATTTCCACATGCTATCAAATGTAAAGTTTTCAAAATATGCCTAAATTTTTAAACTTGATTCAATACATCACCAACGACCTGCCAAAATATTTCTCGTTACCACCTCTTATAAATCTACAAATAAAAATGAAAAAAAATTAGCTTTTCAAAATTTGTTGATTCCTGAATTTATAACGCAAACAATATAAGAATAAAGATGCCAAGTACGTAGATAACAATGTTTTCTATGAACTATATAACAGCCAGAAATCGACATTAATTCAGTTCATGTAACCAAATATTGAGCATTAAGAGTAACAAAGAAATTGAGTAACTTTGAGAAATCAGAATAATAATTACAAATATGACTAATATTACATAAAAAGAAATTAGAAAATAGTAAGATACGAACGCGAATGAAGTAACAAGTTACTAATGCGAATGAAGTAACAAGTAACAAGTAACAAGTAACAAGTAACGTTTATTTCAGCTCATATTTCAATCACAAACAAAACAATCAGATTTGAAGCGCTTCAAATCTTATTTTCTTAATCGTACAGTATTAGATATGATCCCATTTTTGGCCAAAGTATTCAAAATTCTGAGTGAATAAAATAATACTGCTCATCTTTGAATGGACTAAATGTGAGAGTATCGGCTGAATCCTTTGGATGGTCCCAAGGAAGAACAAATTGTTAACCAAATGGACCCCAAAAGCACGCACAGATGCACCGAATTCGGCCGCCTCAATAATCAAACACAATTTATTGAAACTAGACAACAAAGTGCTATCACCTGAAAGCGCTCTTTCTGTCTAAAAGAAAGTTGTTATTGTGTAGTTGCCATCTTGATCACTAGAAAGTTGTTATTGTGTAGTTGCCATCTTGATCACTAGCTCGTACGTACGTATAGTAACTTAATAAATAATAAAGAAGAATTTCTAGGCCTAAAAGCATCATGAATACCAGCTACAAGGAGATCAAGAGGGTAGTGAATCACACTACTGAGTTGTTACAGCGCAACCACTCTTAAATGTCGATGGCGACAAATGGAATGCTCAGATGTACATGTAATATCTATCATGAATCAGATAAAACTGCAGATTGAATGTCGCAAACATTGAATGAGGGTCTCTATGAGCAGTATAAACTGGAATGGGCCAACGGAACAGAAATTTGCAAGCCATTTTTTCAGCCTAGCGCCGCATTTACACTAACGGTTAAAGGACAATAAGAATATAGACCACTCTGCATCTGGTTTTTATAGTTCGATATTTTGATGATTACTTTATGTAGCTCAATCAACACATTAAAACAAAAGCAAAGTGACATCTGGGACTATTCTCTGCCTTCGTTATAGTAGCTACAAAAATACAGAACATGCCGAACAGAGAAAGGTTAAAATCAGTAAAGAACAATCACCAAAACCTGAAGCGGAATTTTACAGGCCGTCTTGAAGAACAACTTACTAATTTTTTTTTCCACAAAAAGATCATGAATAGTTAAGCTCTGGAAGAGCACAAGTACGCGATTATCACAATTGAATCAGAGAGGAACCAGTAGTTTTGAGTCATACAATTTCCTACAATTGCACAATACCTTCTGGAAACCAAAAACTTCTACTAGCAGCAGTGCACGGGGATGAGACGAGAGAGGAGTTTCTGTAACTAAGTAACGGCGTAACCCACTAGTACTAATAATTTGCTAAGTCTAAACCACTAACAAGAAGCTGAACACAAATAACTCAAAAGAGAAATAGGAAGCTGAACAGGAAGCTGAAAATCGCATTCACCAATACAAAGAACTCAAAAGAGAAACAGAAAGCTGAACAGTCCAAGACAAGCAATCTTAAAATAAAACAATGTAAAGCCTGAGACAAATCAAATATGAACAAAACAAAACCAAACCAAGCATATCCTGGATCTATGCATTCCAGAAGGCAACAACAAAAAAATAAGCTTACCAGGATGTAGACAATATACTTAACAAGATGTAGACATCTCGGCCCTGCATGAGAAATAAAAGAACAATTCTAATTAGTTGTTGCATTTGTAAAATTAAGCTTAGGGTTACATGCAAGTTAATGACAAATCAGCTACCATCTAAACGTGCAAACGATTATGTCAAGATCGCGGCTATGTTAGTATGTTAACTTTTATCAAAATTGTAGCTCTAAGGGTTAAAATGAAGTCAGGGTTAAACTTTTGTGACGAACTTGAATTAAAACTTTGTAGTGCAATCAACCCTGGTGTATAAGTACATCTCATACATCGCACTGTGAAAATCGTAAGATAGAGGCCTTAAAATTAGAAATAGAGAATCCAAAATTTGCATTGCTAACTGTTCTGAAGTTCAGTGCTTCAAACTGTAACTCACAAATGAACTGCTTAAATTAAACTTAGTTGAATGTTCAATGACAAATAGTGCAATTTACCCAAAATGAAGCATCGAATCTGAAACACAGAACCAAAACCCAAAACCCTATATTCAACATTCAAACCAACCAGTCAGCATCCCAAACTATATTGACTTTGGAAAAGAAGGTAAAAGTAAGAAAATATGATGGCCAGCAGCAGTACAATATGATAACAATAAGGTACCAATTTTCAAACAATAGAAAAAATTGTTCACACAATAAGAAAATAAGTGGAACAAGATCTCAACATTGCAAAAAGGAAACATGCATTTGTTGATTCTAGGATAGGACATGAAACCAAGAGAGTTGGACTGCACAATTTCTGCCAAATCTTATGTAACTTTGCTAAGGCAACAAGTTTCAGATCAACAAGATCTCAACATCAAACACCATTACATACTAAAATGTTTAAACTACCTATAGCTAATGCTTAAGAAGTACAGGAACAGAATGTCGGAAAACAAAAAAGAAGATGAGAAAATGTTCACTACATTCATGATTTCACAGAGGATCCTTTTCGTAAAGTTCGCCGAGGAACATTTCTAAAGCCTCTACATCGGTAAAAGGTGGGGGGTGCCATCCCGAAGCTTTTGAACTCCTTTCTATGTCTTAGATTGCATTTAATCTCATCTCTTACATGTTGCATTGTAGGATTGCATAGTAGTACCATTCCTTATGCTTTCTAATTGATAACCTAGTGTACTTGGAACGTTTGGTAGCTTAGATAGGTGAGGATTGGGTCGGAACATGGATCCTATGATGCGAAAGAAGAGAGAGAACCCGATGGGGGTGTTGATGATATAGAAAGTGGTGTTTAATGTTAAAGAACAAACGAGTGGCATCCAAATGTTAAAAAATAACGAGTGGTATTAATGTAGTGTAAATGACACTAGAGGTTTGAGAACCTAGGGATAGGTGGATCCCTTAGAAAATGCCTTGTGGATAAAGAACTTAATAAACCTAAGTACCCTTACATGGAGAGGTTGTCGATGAGTTATTAAGATATTGACCCTAGTTGTAGGGCATCCTCACTTAGAGAGGATTTGATTGGGTTGTTGACCCTAGTTGTAGAGCATCCTCACTTGGAGAGGATTCGATTGGGTTGTTGACCCTAGTTGTAGAGTATCCTCACTCGGAGAGGATAGATCTAGCTCACAGTCTGCTTTTGGGGTGGTATAGCCATCCATATCCCCACATGGAGGGGATTGTCGTCGAGTACTCCGGAGTGTCGGGCGATTAGGACCACTTGGAGGTCCGGACCACATGGAGGTCCGCAGACGGTCCCGGGCTTGGGAGCGCTTGGAGCTCCCTCCCCACTTTGGGATTGAAAGGTGAGTTATTGGCAAACCCAAGGGCTTCGCTACGATTGGGTAAAAGAACAGTGAACAATGTCATTGAACATTATTATTCGAACATGGATCGAATTCATTAGCATGATAGTAAACCTTTACTATATGATGCATGCATTCATTATACATGATCATGGGCATAGTAGCATAGATTTTCTTTATGCCTTTCCTGCTTTGAGATATCTATTCTATCTATCTACCTGTTGTTGCTTGTGCCCACTTGGACCTAGTGGGGAGATCGGCAGAGTCGGCAGCCGAGCCCACTAGGAACTATGGAAGATAGTTCTCACCCCACTCTATTTCCAGTGGTAGGTACAGGACTGCCGAGAGAGGACCGTGGCAAGGGAATCGCGCCCGACCAGTGAGACCGTGGTAGTATAGTAGCTTTCCTTTTTGCATTAGCACACCTATGTATTGAGAGAGATTCATTATAGGTGAGGATTTGGAAAGCTATGTATTTTGGATGAAAGATGTATTCATTTAAAAAAAATGATGTAAATGAAAAGGATAAACTATTGTAATAGTTAGCAAAGTACTCTCTTTATTTCACTTGTTTTTACTTGTGGATTACTTGCTCTTAGTTGTTGGCACTACTTGTGCCCCGTCGAATGTGTACGTTTAGAATTTAAATTTCCTGGGTAAATTCTTGTACACATTCCTGTTGTGAAGCCTTGGGCGGACAGGGGAGGTGCTGTTCGTTCGGCGGTCCGCTCGACGCGCCCGAATCGTGCCAAATTGGTAGTGGTTTCGGGACGGGGCGTGACACTACCTGTGTACATAATAGGCTTCCATTTATTTACATAAAATTGGATTACATAGATAAGGAGTTGACTACTATGATATGAAATTTTTGTTACCGCTATGATATCATATGAAACATTTATTTTCATAGTATAAAGAATTATTGCAAGAGATTTTACTGATAAATCTGAGAAGAATAAGAATGTGACTCCGAAGTGAGAATATGTAACATACCGAAACCTCGATAATTAAATTCGAACCTTGGTCAAATTGACCAAAGTACGAGGTTGGTACACTTCCGAGAGGCCGAAGGCGTCAATTAATGCAAAAATGCATTACTGGGGATCTTCGAGAGCTTTTGGAAATCAAAATCTGCAAACTGTAGGTTTTGTGCTCTCGAGGACCGGTCCCAGGTCAGGGAGACCGGTCCCTGACTGCAAAAAATGCCCAGTCTGGGCAGTGCACTGGAAATAAAGTGGGAGGGCCTTGTTGTAATTGTTACAACATGACATAACCCTACACCCTTCACTCCCACAGCCATTTTCACCTCCCCAACTCACTCCCCTTCTTTCTGTCTCTAGAACCCAAGCTCCAAGGCAAGGAGAAGGTGGAGAAAAGCTTGGAGGAGGTGGATTTTGGAGGTTTGGTGGTTCTAGAAGCTCTCCAACAAGAAGGAGCTTGCTAGAACTTGGGCCAAAGTAAGTTTTTAGCATGTAGAGCTCTAGGGTTTGGATTTTAACCTTAGGTTTTGGAGTTTTGGTCTCTTTAGAGGCTTTAGAAGAGTAATGGAGCCTTGAACACCATGAAACCATGGTTTTCTTGAGGTGCTCATATGGTGAACTTCTAGGGTTCACAATAGATGCTCTAAGAATAGTTCCAAAAGCTTGGAGATGGTATTAGAGAGCTTCCTAATTGATTCTAAGCTATCTTTTGCTTAGGGATGAGATCAATCTAGGAGCTATTGCTATAGGGCATTGTCAGGGCTCAAATTTGGGGCTTTTGCCCTAAGATTTTTCGAGGGCGAACTGACCTCGTAGAAACCTAATTAGGGGTGTCCTCAACGCGTTGGACAACTCCGTTCGACGTTACGAAAATGTTTAAGTATGGTTCATGTACAAAAGGCCTAATATGGCACTATTTTGGTTATAGGACGCGGAATCGGCTTTCGTAAAGTTCGGGAGTCGTCATATTCTACACCTACACGACCACTCGAGGTAGGTGGTGCATTCTAAGGACCTCGGAAATTCCTTTATGTCTAAAGTGTCATATTTGAACATATATGTATATATTGAGCATGTTGCATAGTAGGGTTAATTGTGAGCCTTTATGGCATGATTGTGAATTTAATTTCGTATGAAATATTTATAAGAATGTGAGAATTGTAAACCCTATTTATACATGACAAGTGACAAGAACCTAGAAGGGTTAGTGAACAAAAGTGGCACATGGACATAGATTTAGTGAGTGACATTGATGAGTCTCGAAAACTTAGAAAATAAGTGTGGCATGAGTCATGAACATAACACTTAGAAAACAAGTGTGGCATGAGTCCAAGGATATAGTAGTGTATATGACACTAGTGATAGTAAAGAATGCAAAGAAAAGAATGATTGAGACATTATGACATTTCAACCTTAGAGTTAAGGGTCATTTGAGCATGGTCTTCCTTAAAGTTAAGGAATGGATTGAACTTGGAATCCTCAATGTAGGATTGATCGTACTCACCTTTAGTCCTTGCTCGAGGGTGGTAGCTCTCCCTCGGGCGATGTGCTCCGGAGTTGACATCACTGGGTTGTAGCGGGTATCTCCCCAGAGGACGGTCCTATCGGGTTGTCGCGGGTATCTCCCTGGTTAGTAGGATTTTGGGTTGGTGAGTTTGTTGAGGGCGAAACCTACGGGTTAGCCAAGAGATTGGGTAAAGAAATTGTGATCCTGCATTCATTATGAGTATTATATCGAGCATCGTATTTTATATTATTCAGGCATATTAGTTGCATTTGTTAGTTGGTTACTTTCTTTCCTCTATTCTATTATGCCTTATTAGACCTAGTAGGATAGTCGGCGTGGTTGGTTGCCGAATCCACTGGAAACTTTGTTGTAGTTCTCACACCCCTATTTCTATAGAGTCGGGACCGAGCGAGCCGGCTGATGACCGCGGTAAGGGCATCGCGCCCTAGGTAGAGACGGCCCGAGATGTTTTATTTCATAGTTGCATACCCTTTTGACATATCATCTTTTGTATTTTGATGATTATAGTTGTTAAGTCAAAGGATATGAATGATGTAAAAGAATTTATTTAATATCAATGTTATATTTTGGAGATATGAGATGTAAAAAGAAATGATAAAAGAGCTGTAATAGAACTTGATAAGTAGTATACATGTATATGATTTAAAATAAATCATATTACTTGTTGTTGTTAGTTTAGTACTTTCACATTGGCTATTGCTTGCCCTCGTGCAAGCCATTGTGTATGCTTCCGCTTATGCAAACTTTATACTCTATCTGTACCTATTGTTGAGCCTTGGGCGGACAGGGGAGGCTCTGTCCGTTCGGCGTCTGTTTGACGCTCTCGAACCGGCCAAAAGGATCGGGCTCGGGGCGTGACAAATAAGATGGTATCAGAGCGATAAAGAGCCAAAAGGTGAAAGTATAAGATGGACCTAGAGACCCTTAGGAATAGAAAACCTTAAGGATTTAGGAAACGTGAGTGATGCTGAACAAGTTATAGCGAAGGCATGGATTGGGTTGATGTAATTATGTCTCTAATGTGGTTAGGGACTAAACTTAAGTTGTTATTTATTTTCTATTCCTTGTGTTGTGATCGGCGGCCGACGACATGACGCTTTGGAATGAAAATGAATACACTTATAAGCTTTCGCCGGATTGGGTATAATCGAGTATGTTGTCTACGTAACTGACGTGAATTGCTTCGTTTCAGGAAGCAATGCCGCCTCGTGGATGACCTAAGTTGCCTCGTGGTCGACCGCGGACGAGGTTTATGGCCGAGGAGTCAAGTGCGGCTCCTGTGCAACCCGGAGCAGGTGGCGATGGGGAGCTTCGGGAGCAGATGGCCGCGCTTATTGGCGTAGTGCGGCAGTAGGCGGAATCCGTTCAGCGCCAGGCGGAATCCGTTCAGCGCCAAGGGGAGCAAATCCAGAGGCTCCAGAAGGCCTTGGAGCGGCAGCAGGCGGCGGCGGCGGCGCCCGTGGAGGCTGTGCACCTTGCGCCTCCTGCAGTGGTGCCGAGTGCGGCCGAGGGTGTGGCCGCGGCGGCCGTGCCAGTTATGATGGTGCCGGCTGGATCGGGGACCTCAAATCCTGATAGTGCGGCGGAGGAAGCGGAGCGGGAGCGTGCGTTGGCAGCTCTCATTCAGCTTCAGAAGTTGAACCCACCTACCTTCGAAGGGGGGGTGGAACCGGCGGTGGTGGAGTCCTGGATCGACTCCATGGAAACACTTTTCGAGGATCTTAACACCTTGGAGAAGGATAAGGTGTATCTCGCCACACATTGCCTTGAGAAGGCGGCGAAAGTGTGGTGGAAGCGTGTTAGGCCGGATCGATCACTCGATCTCCGCCTATGTTGTGGGAGGAGTTCCGGAGGGTGGTGTTCGCCAAATACTTCCCCGATACGGTGAAGCGGAAGTTGTAAGAGAAATTCCGCAAGTTGAGGCAAGGAGATCGCTCTGTGGCAGACTACGAGCAGGAGTTCTCCCACCTCATTGACTGCGTCCCGCATATTGTTAGGGATGACCGGGACCGAGCAGACTGGTTCCTACGAGGATTGCGGCCGGGGATTCATAGGGTCGTGCAAATCCTTAAGCTCACGACCTTTGCGGAGGTCTTTGATCGGGCTTTGTGGGAGGAGCATGGCTATGCCCACGAACGCGAGGAGCGCGAGTCCGTAGCCGAGGCCAAGGAAAAGAGCAAGAAGTGGGCCGCGGGTGGCACCGGGGGCCGGCCAAATGCTAAGAAACCCCCTCGGTAGCCCCGATAGTAGTCGAGGAGTGGGAGGCCATTCCGTTGTGTTATTTGCGGCGGTAACCATCAACCGCCGACATGCCCGCAGCGGGAGGAAAAATGCTTCAAGTGTGGCCAACCTGGGCATGTGTCACGAGAGTGCCCTAGCTGGGGTTCATCTGCACCGACCTCGGCATCAATTCCTTATACCCCGAGACAGCAGGCGGGGTTACCGCCGGCTATGTCGGCTGGACGCTCGTCTTCATAGCGTCAGCCGGAGGCATCGAGGGCACCGAGTGGGCGGGTTTTTGCCACTCAGGTGGAGGAGGAGCCGATTCCTGTCCCCGACGACATCGTGGCAGGTATTATCTCGATCAAATGCACCAGAGCTAGAGATTTATTCAACACAGGTGCATCGCATTCATTCATAGATACATCATTCGCTAGGACTCATAGCATTAAGATTGTGCATCATTATGACTATTGGACGATGAATTCGGTCAAGTAGACTTTCCATGTTCACAAAGAGTGTGTAGCATGCCCAGTGCAGATAGGTGATTGGGTCATGCCGATCAACCTGTTGGTGTTGAATCGAATGTGGGGTTTCGACGTGATCTTGGGGATCAACTGGCTCTCCAAGTATTATGCCGTGATAGATTGCGAAAGTAAGGTAATCACATTTCGTGAGCCTAATCGAGATGAGCTAGTATATCAGGCGTCTAAAAGTTTGCTCTTCGCGGCGACCGTGTCGACAGCACGGGCGAGGAAAATGATAAAAGGTGGTTGTGAAGCCTATTTGGCGACAATGGTAGAAGCCCAGAAGGAGCACCCGGAACTTAGTGGTATTCGGGTGGCGTGTGAGTTTTCGGATGTATTTTCGGCGGAGTTACCGGGTTTGCCAATGGACCGGGAGATCGTGTTTGTTATTGACTTGGTACCCGGGGCGACTCCAATTTCGAAGGCTCCGTATAGAATGGCACCGGCGGAGCTAAAGGAGCTGAAGGCACAATTGCAAGACCTGCTCGACAAAGGCTTTGTGAGGCCGAGCGCGTCACCCTGGGGAGCTCCAGTGCTATTTGTGAAGAAAAAGGACGGCACACTTTAACTCTCCGTAGATTATCGCAAGTTGAACAAAGTGACAATAAAGAACAAGTACCCGTAGCCAAGGATTGACGATTTATTCGATCAGTTGCAAGGGTCAAAGGTGTATTCAACGATCGATCTTCAATCGGGGTATCATCAGTTGAAGATACGGCCCGAGGATGTGCACAAGACAGCGTACCGTACGCGGTATGGCCATTATGAATTCACGGTGATGCCGTTTGGGCTTACTAACGCCCCGGCGGCATTCATGGATTTAATGAATAGGGTCTTCCGTCCATTATTGGACCGGTGCGTCGTAGTATTCATTAACGACGTATTAGTATATTTCCGGACCGAGGAAGAACACGAGGAGCACTTGAGGACCATGTTGGAAATACTCCGAAAAGAGAAGTTATATGCCAAGCTGAAGAAATGCGACTTTTGGCTATCAGAGGTCACTTTCCTTGGTCATATAATTTCGGGCGATGGTATCTCGGTGGACCCGTAGAAAGTGGAGGCAATTAGAGATTGGCCTCGCCCGACAAGCGTATCGGAGGTCCGCAGTTTTCTTAGGCTAGCGGGCTACTACTGACGGTTCGTGGAGGGGTTTGCTAAAATAACTACTCCACTAACGCGCCTTACACACAAAGGGGTGAAGTATGTTTGGAGCCCCGAATGCGAGCGGAGCTTCGAGGAATTAAAGAAAAGATTGACCATGACCCCGGTGCTTGCTCTACCGACGTCGGGGGAGACCTTTGTGGTATATAGTGATGCTTACTACGTTGGACTCGGGTGTGTTTTGATGCAAAACAGCCGAATTATAGCATATGCTTCGCGCCAATTGAAGACGTATGAGAAGAACTACCTGATCCACGATCTTGAGCTAGCGGCGGTGATATTCGCGCTAAAGTTATGGAGGCATTACCTGTATGGTGAACATTGCGAGATTTATACGGATCACAAAAGTTTCAAGTACTTGTTCACCCAAAAAGAGCTAAATATGCGACAACGGCGGTGGTTGGAGTTATTGAAAGACTATGATGTCACTATCCTATACCACCCCGGGGAGGCGAACGTCGTGGCCGATGCACTTAGTAGGAAATCTGGAGAAAATTTGGCTTCGGCAATTACACCCCAACCATTATTACAAAAAGAGATGCAACGGCTTGGTTTGGAAGTAGTGGAGCCGGGAGTGCCGGCTACACTTGCCGTGTTAGTAGTGCAACCGACCTTGTTGGAGAGGATAAAAGAGCTGCAAGCTTCCGATGAGTATCTCCAAAAGGTGCGCGGTGAAGTTGAGAGCGGTAGTGCTGATGATTTTGGCATTGGGACCGACGGCACACTTTAATTTCGAAATCGTTGGTGTGTACCTAAGAACAAGGACATCCGTAGGGCGATTATGCAAGAAACGCATCAATCTCCTTATAGTATACACCCGGGCGGCACCAAAATGTACCAAGATTTGAAATTGCACTATTAGTGGCCGGGCATGAAGAAAGACATTAGGGAGTTTGTTGCGCAATGTCTTACTTGCCAACAAGTGAAAACGGAGCGGCGTTTTTCGGCGGAAAAATTGCAAAGTCTACTTATACCCGTTTGGAAGTGGGAAGATATCGCAATGGACTTCGTGACCGGGTTGCCTCAATCTCAAGGTGGACACGATGCAATTTGGGTGATAGTAGACCAGTTAACGAAGTCGGCACATTTCCTACCGATTTGGTCGGGGGACAAGTTTGCTCAACTATATGTCGACGAGGTTGTGAGACTTCACGGGGTACCGGTGTCTATTGTATCAGATTGGGACCCGAGGTTCACATCTCATTTTTGGAGGAGCCTACAGGAGGCCTTAGGCACACGGCTCGACTTTAGCACGGTATTTCATCCTCAAGGTGATGGTCAATCGGAGAGGACGATACAAATACTTGAGGATATGCTTCGAGCGTGTGTACTTGACTACAAAGGCGGTTGGCACGATCATCTACCGATGGCAGAGTTTGCGTACAATAATAGTTATCAAGAGAGTATCGCGATGGCGCCATTCGAGGTCCCTATGGAAAGAAATGTCGCTCTCCAATCCACTGGAGCGATGTGGGCGAGAGAGCTACTCTTGGCCCAGATGTGGTGCGGGAAGCAGAGAAGAAGGTTCGCCTTGCCCGCCAAAGGCTTGCCACAGCACAATCCCGGCAAAAGAGCTATGCCGACAAACGGAGAAAAGACATAGAATTTGCAGTTGGCGACCACGTCTTTCTAAAAGGATCGCCGATGCGGGGAATTAGATGGTTTGGGCTCCGTGGAAAGCTAAGTCCCCGGTACCTTGGACTGTTCGAAGTATTGGAGCGGGTAGGTGCGGTGGCGTACAAAATAGCATTACCACCGAGGCTTGCGGGAGTACACGACGTGTTCCATGTATCGAATCTCCACAAGTACATTCATGACCCTGAACATATCTTGTCGTTTGAACCGTCCGAGATCCAAGAGGACATGACCTATGAAGAGTTCCCGGCATACATCATCGATCGAGAAGTAAGAAAACTACGAAATCGCGAGATTCCGTATGTTAAGATTCGTTGGTGAAATCACGGTGATCGGGAAGCTACTTGGGAGCTCGAGAGCGCAATACGGGAGCATTATCCTCACCTCTTTAACGAGCTAAATTGAGGTATGAGTTTAAGTCTAAATTAAGTAAGTTTCGCGGACGAAACTAAATTTAAGGGGTGGAGAATGTAACATACCGAAACCTCGGTAATTAAATTCGAACCTTGGTCAAATTGACCAAAATGCGAGGTTGGTACACTTCGGAGAGGCCGAAGGCATCAATTAATGCAAAAATACATTACTGGGGATCTTCGAGAGCTTTTAGAAATCAAAATCCGCAAACTGCATGTTTTGTGCTTTCGGGGACCGGTCCCTGGTGGGAGAGACCGGTCCCCGAACGCGTAGGCAGCGAGGGAGGCCGAGAAATCGGCTAAGTCCTGGAGAACCAGCTCTCGGGAACCGATCCCTGCGAAGAGAGACCGATTCCCAGAGACCAGTTCCATTGAGGGAGACCGGTTGCATCGCGCGCAGCCTGCGTAGTCCGCGGGAGAAGCTCTCGGGGACCGATCCTAGGTCGGGGAGACCGGTCCCTGACTGCGAAAAATGCCGAGTCTGGGCAGTGCACTGGAAATAAAGTGGGAGGGCCTTATTGTAATTGTTACAACATGATATAACCCTACACCCTTCACTCCCACAGCCATTTTCACCTCCCCAACTCACTCCCCTTCTTTCTCTCTCTGGAACCCAAGCTCCAAGGCAAGGAGAAGGTGGAGAAAAGCTTGGAGAAGGTGGATTTTGGAGGTTTGGTGGTTCTAGAAGCTCTCCAACAAGAAGGAGCTTGCTAGAACTTGGGCCAAAGTAAGTTTTTAGCATGTAGAGTTCTAGGGTTTGGATTTTAACCTTAGGTTTTGGAATTTTGGTCGTTTTAGAGGCTCTAGAAGAGTAATGGAGCCTTGAACACCATGAAACCATGGTTTTCTTGAGGTACTCACATGGTGAACTTCTAGGTTCACAATAGATGCCCTAGGAATGGTTCCAAAAGCTTGGAAATGGTATTAGAGAGCTTCCTACATGATTCTAAGCTATTTTTTACTTAGGGATGAGATCAATCTAGAAGCTATTGCTATAAGGCATTGTTAGGGCTAAAATTTGGGGCTTTTGCCCTAGAATTTTTCGAGGGCGAATTGACCTCGTAGAAACCTAATTGGGGGTGTCCTCGACGCGTTGGACAACTCCGTTCAACGTTACAAAAATGTTTAAGTATGGTTCATGTACAAAAGGCCTAATATGGCACTATTTTGGTTATAGGACGCGGAATCGGCTTTCGTAAAGTTCGGGAGTCATCATATTCTACACCTACTCAATCACTCGAGGTGGGTGGTGCATTCGAAGGATCTCGAAAATCACTTTATGTCTAAAGTGTCATATTTGAACATATATGTTTATATTGAACATGTTGCATAGTAGGGTTAATTGTGAGCCTTTATGGCATGATTGTGAATTTAATTTCGTATGAAATACATGTAAGAATGTGAGAATTGTAAATTCTATTTATGCATGACAAGTGACAAGAACCTAGAAGGGTTAGTGAACAAAAGTGGCACATGGACATAGATTTGTGAGTGACATTGATGAGTCTCGAAAACATAGAAAACAAGTGTGGCATGAGTCATGAACATAATACTTAGAAAACAAGTGTGGCATAAGTCCAAGGATATAGTAGTGTATATGACACTAGTGATAGTAAAGAATGCAAAGAAAAGAATGATTGAGACATTATGACATTTCAACCTTAGAGTTAAGGGTCATTTGAGTATGGTCTTCCTTAAAGTTAAGGAATGGATTGAACTTGGAATCCTTAATGTAGGATTGATCGTACTCACCTTTAGTCCTTGCTCGAGGGTGGTAGCTCCCCCTCGGGCGATGTGCTCCGGAGTTGACATCACTGGGTTGTAGCGGGTATCTCCCCAGAGGACGGTCCTATCGGGTTGTAGCGGGTATCTCCCCGGTTAGTAGGATTTTGGGTTGGTGAGTTTGTTGAGGGCGAAACCTACGGGTTAGCCAAGAGATTGGGTAAAATAAATCATATTACTTGTTGTTGTTAGTTTTGTACTTTCACATTGGCTATTGCTTGCCCTCGTGCAAGCTATTGTGTATGCTTCCGCTTATCCAAACTTTATACTCTATCTGTACCTGTTGTTGAGCCTTGGGCGGACAGGGGAGGCTCTGTCCGTTTGGCATCTATTTGACGCTCTCGAACCGGCCAAATGGATCGGGCTCGGGGCGTGACAGAATATGTACCTGATTATTATTTAGCCGGTTCACGTCATACAGTGGAGGCCAGTCGTTCTTCTCAGCCAGTAGATAAGCCGCTTCCTTGAAGTGTCTCAGAGCATGGATTTCCTCAAACATCCACAGAAATACCATCTGAATAATGAAATAGTGCATTGATTAAAATTTGTAAACAGAAGCCATACGGAGAAAAGATAGAAACTACAGCAAATATAAGCTGCCCTAGAAAATCGGACGGTGGTCATAAGACCGGCCATCTAACATCATAAATTACATATGTAAACCTTGTAAATGTTGCAAATGTCCCCCTAAATATTGAAGTATCATGAATATACTACCTGCAGTATGTATCTTATGCGCATCTTTATATTGCGAATTCTAAGGAGCATAGATTTTTGAGGTGTAGGGAATATCTATATAAACAGTCATAAGGGGCCACATGTCAAAAGATATTCCACACAGCGAAAATCCAAATGAAAATTGCTCCATAGTTGGGGTTTGAAGTACCCAATAATATAGGCGTGCCAAATCATATGGTCATCCCAAAGGTAGCATCAACATAAAGGCTTTCATAGAGTGTTCACTTTAAATTTACCTCGCCAGTAAAATATACAGGACGACCATCTTTTGTAGCTTTGATCGGATCAAAAAAGCTCTCAAATTCGCCCCTGATCTTATGAGCTGACCATTATGACAAAGCACCCTTTGCTCATGCACAGTAGCAATTTGAACCAAACCAAGGAAGAAATAATTTAGCGAACACATCTGATTATATCAACAGAAAAACAGTGACTTGTAAAGGCTTGCTAACTACCTGGCAGTAAATGGATTCATGCATAAGTGCATACAGGGGATTTGTATCAAACTCTATCTAACTCTCGAACTGAACAAAAATGTACAATATCAATTAATGGAAGGAGGTAAAGAAAATAATCAAAACATAGTGTATCAGATAGAAACATGCATGGTTGGAACTTAGTTTGGAAACCAACTTATTTGTGACTGCAACAAAGAAAGTAATGAGGTAAAGAAATCACTGTGATTTATTGTCTTGAAGTCATCAGGAGACGCATAGACACTGTCCATGTCATCAAATGCTTTTGTTCACAACAAAAATGACATAAAGAGTGTTAGTACTAATAGCATATTTAAAATTTATGCACACGGTGAAAAAGAGATGGTCCACAAATTCACCACGCTCATTGATGGAAAACCAAAAATCAGGCTAGCATAAGGTTTCGCAGGTGTAAAATGCCCCCTGGGGGTTTAAAGTCTTAGAAAGGTTTGAAACTATTCATCACAACAGAAAATCAAGCAGCAATTACGGAAGTTTACAAATCTTGATCAGGAGCTTACATAGTCGTTCGTGATTGCGGTGTGGAATCTAGTACACGTAACCCTAATCCCATTCCGCTTCGACTTGAAGCTCTCGATCTCCATCCCAGCCTTGCTTCGACTTGAAGCTCTCGATCTCCATCCCAGCCTTGGTGTCCACCTTGATATCCATGGGGGAAGCACTTCTTGCTTCTCAGATCCAAGACCTCCGTGGGGTCCAGGCTCTTCCTGGAGATCGTGACCATGACCGTGGCCGTGATCCACAGCAATGCGGAGGGGGTAGTGTCGAGGGAGGAAAGGAGGGTGAAGGGGGTGATGGCGGAGGAAGGTGAGGAGGGCGCGCGAGCGAATGAGGGGTTAGGTGGTTGGGTGGTTGGGAGAAAGAGGAGGAGAAGGAAGAGGCGGCTGGGAAAAGGCGTAGCATATGAAAAGGCGTAGGGGCGGATGGGAAAAGAAAAAAGAAAAAGAAGAGGAGGCGGAGGGCGGACGGTATTAGGTTTTAGGAAAAGTAATTTAATTAGGTGGGCCCCACCAACTAAAAAAATAATAAAGTATCTTAAGATGACAGGTAGGGCCCACAGAAGATTAGATTAAGCTAATGCTGCCAAGTGGACAAAATAACACGGGCTTTCATAAAGGTTATAGATAATAACATAACATCACATAAAAGTTTCTCGTTGAAAGCACTACAACAGAATTAGGTTATAGGGACACATGTTTGGGACACTTTTGTGTAAGTGTCCCATTTATGCCAAAACTTAAAGAAAAAATCTACTAATGCCTAAATACAAAGTCCAATCCAACCAAAAATAAAAGTTTACTCTACTCAACCCTCCCAATGTAAGAACCGAGATTTTGGCAGTGTAGCTAAACTCTCAGTTGACGATATTTTTGTGTGTAATTTAATTATAAAAGCACTCGTCAAGTTTTGGGAGAAAACGAGTTAGAACGGAGATTTTACGCGATCTCCAAGTTTCACTTAAAGTGAATAGTAACTCGGTTTTTCGGAGAAGCCACGATGTGAAGTTGGCTTCTGGCTCGTACCGGACTCCGTTCATAGCAGTCCAATAGCTCGTTTCGATCGGTTCAACTGTTCTGGAACTAATGGCGCTGACGGATTTTGAGTTTGACGCACGGATTTTGAGGAAATCCGAAAATACATGTTTTATATGTATTTGTGCTTGTTTCTTTCGTTGGAGAGTTGGAATGGATTTCATCGCGAATCCGAGAGCGATCGAGATGAAACGAAATCATAGCTTTGTTGTCTCCGTCATGCTGATCGCACTGGTGCGATCCGTTCGCAAATCTAACGGACGGATCTACGGAGATTGCACGATGACCAAGTTGAGGTAAGTGAAGTTGCAATATTTTATGTACTGTTTCACGCGAGATCGCACAAGGAGGGCTATTCGCGCGTTTTACACCCGCTGTGAGGGACTTAGTACTAAATATTGAGGTTTGGTGGGTTAACTCGCAAATTTGCACCATGGTATATATATGGTTATCTAGGGTTTACTCCATTGGAACCCTAACCTAGCCCAGCTAACCCTAGCCGTCTCTTCCCCCACCTCACCTCGTGTGCCGCGCGCTTCCCGGCCGCCGCCGACTGAGCCCCGGCCGGCCAGCCACCATTTTCTCTCCATCTCTTCCTCTCTCTCTCTCTCTCTTCTCGGGTTTGAGAGTTGGCCGAGGCTGCTTTGCCTCCCTGCACCTTGCCGGCATCGCCCCGAGCCTCGGAGACCTCCCCCGCCGCTAGCCGCCGTCGCCCAGCGCCGCCGCTGCCGTCTGGACTGCTTGCAGCCAGTTGGAACCAGCTCGGGTTGAGGGAGCTTCAGCTCCCTCCCCTCGTGCTGCCGCCACCGGAGACCTCTCCCGCCGCCTTCCCCGGAGTCCCGGCTGTTAAGGATTTTATAGGTTGGCGAATTTCGTAAAGTTGTTTGGAGTCTTGAAGAGTTGATTGCAGAAGATTTTGAGAAAAGATTCAAATTGGAGGACAAAGACTCATTCGGAAAGATCGACACCTAAGGTATGTAGAAAAGATCATTTGTGGTGAAGATACATGTTTAAAATAAGTTCAGAAGACTTAGATTGCTTTAAAAACAAATTTCTGAACATTCATGTGTTCTGGGACCGGTCTCTGAGATGGAGAGACCGGTTCCCCCAAGGTCCTCACTGCGTAATCCTTGATGCAACCGGTCCCCTGTGGTGAGAGACCGGTTCCCGAACCTTGGTGGTTCTGTCACGCAGCGAGGGACCGGTCTCAAGTTTGAGAGACCGGTTCCCGAACGTGGGGTTTNGCGGGCCACCGTCGCCATCGCCCGCCACCTCCCTCCTCCTCCTTATGACCCCGTGGCCCCTTCGCCACTGATCGGTGTCGCCATGAGGTCGCCGTCGCCCGAGAAGCCTAGCCCGAGCTCCTCTCTCCTCGTGCGGGCTAGGGCATCGTCGCCCATCTCTCCGGCTGCCTCTCGCCGGCGTCTCACGTGAGCAGCAGCCTTCCCCCACCTACCGCACCGTCCTGCCGGCGGCGCTCTCGCAGCCGAGTCGCCACCAAGTCGCCGCCGGCCGGATCCAAGCCACTCTACTCCGGTAAGCTTAGATAAGGGCTTTCCTTGAGTAGTTTACTGTTCCGGGCAATCCGAGGCTTTCCGATCTCTACGGAAGGGAGCATGATGATCGTGACTCATCGCTGATCATCGTGCTCACCTTAGTTTCTGTGGGGGAGACCCCGTTCCGTTATTTCGGCGATGTCGACCTTGTCGAGCCTTTTTGGCTACTGTTTCTGGTTTGCGTGCGTTGTTCTGGCGATCCAAGGCTGTTCCGATGCCTCTGGAGGTGAGCACGGTGATCACTGGTCAGTGATGATCACAGTGCTCACCTTACTTTGGATCAACAGAGTCCGGTTAGTCCTGTTCGGGGCGATTTTCCCCGACTGTGCGCTGTTCGCAGAATTTTCGGGTTGCTCCCGCGCCTTCCACAGTGCGTCGTTGCGCTCCGGATCATGAGCACGGCCTCCGGCACGACGAGACCTATCAGTACGTGTCTCGGCGAAATTTAGAAGTCGTCGGTTTACGAGAACGAGCCTTAGAAGTCAATTTACATAAAATGATGGATTTTATGTAAACTTAGGGACTTTTATGCATTTGTACACCTTGTGGCTACTGTGGGCAGCGCGTTGGTGTGTGTGGTGACCTCTGGACTGGTTGTCCATGATCCGTTAGTTTTTGCGAAAATCAAAAAGTCGATTTCGGTGCGTTTTTCGGCAAAATTCGCCAAAAGAACGCGGTTTTAGTTCGGATTTCTTCTGACATGGTTTGGTTGTCCTCTAAATTGTAGCTAAGCCTTGTTGGCTGAGCACCATCATCATTTTGTTGGTTCGGTGATGACGGGTGAGGGACAGTGGGTTCCAGTGTCGAAATAGACGCTTTTGGGAATCCGTATTCGTACAATTATCCGACGATAATTGTGTAGTGGTGTTATCTTGTGTTTGCTGCTGAAACATCCAAATCAGAGTGTTTTGGGGCAGCGGGTGACTCGTGACACAAGTCGGTGAGTTTCGGGACACTTAGTGGGTCCCGACGGCATCCCGGTGTGGTTTTCGGGACTTCCGATGAGTTACGGTGATCGGTTTTGGAAAACCGATTCGGGGACTTGTGTGGGGGTTTGTGAGTCTCGTACTTTGGGTTAGTGGGTTGGTTGCTGACCCGTTGGATCTTCGTAGGTTCGGTTGACGATCGTGTACAGTTAGGAGATAGGTGCGACACTAGTACAGGTGGGTGCTTCGAGCTGGTAGTCGGTGAGATCGTTTCACCTTCCTCTGTTCTTTCATATCAGTATCGTAGTTTCTACATATCAGTTGTTTGTTTATCGTTCGTTCATCTATATCTCGTTGATTGCATTATGATAATTATGAATAGACATGTAGAGCAGGCTTACATATATACTGTATATCTGTGGACCTTAGGTCCAGGCAACACATCGACTCCTTTGTCGTGTGTTTCGATCTCGTTGATCGTGGTTCGGCGTTGTACGCCCTTGCACCTGGCTTCGGCCATGGCACCGGTCTCTTTTTGCTGGTTTTCGTTTTGAGCATATCAGCATGATTTAGTCACAGCACTGTGTATTCTAGACACCAGGTTGGTTTGGTCACCAACTAAGGGGTGTACGTATCCGGATAGGTCGTCAGTGACGCATGAATAAGTTGGCAGTGTCTGCTCTGTGACAGGTAACGCTTGAGGTCTACGAACCAATATAGCAGCATCAGATTGGGTTTGGTTTGGACTATTTACCCTTGAGGCATCCAATCAGTTGAGTTTTTGGTTACAGTAGTAGTTTCGTTCTCAGTTAGTACCGGTACACAATGTGTTCCGGTAAAACCATCAAGGTTGTACCGGTACACAATGTGTTCCGGTACAACCATCAAGGTTGTACCGGTACACAACCCTGCAGAGGCAACATGAGAGCAGACCACTTAATCCAATTTTCTGGATTTTGGTGCCAAGTTCAAAACCTCAATTCTCGGGATACGAGCCATGGGTCGGAACACTACCAACGACCCTCCAAAAACTGTGGAAATGCTCAGAACACAAATCAAACATTCGAACCTCGCAATTTGCAACGGTCCAGTGTGTTATATGCCCCTTTTGGGTTTCCTGAGCTTGGAACTAGTGGAGAGAAGGCCTTGGACCTTAGATTGGAGCTTGTTTGAGGAAAGATTTCTAACCCTAGCTCACTCCTAGCTTGGTTTGGAGTTTCAAGGGAGGTTAGTAATCTTGATCTTCTCTTTAGATCATGTTTCTTGTGGATTTTTGTGATGAAAACTTAGAATGAGAAATCTAGGGTTTTATTTGGGGGTTGTTGATTTGTAGCTTTTGGGGCTAATTTGTTGGGTGTAGAACTTCCTTTTAGATTGGATTAGGAGTATCCTAGCCTTCATTTGGAGTTTGGAAGGGTTCTACACCATTCAAGGCGAGTTTTGACCTATTGTTGGGTTGGATTAAGTTGAGTTTGTGGGGTGTTCATTCATCACTCTTAACCCTCTTAGAAATTCTGTTAGAGTGCTAGAAGCTTGGTAGACAACTTCGTTCGAAGGAACGAAAGGGTTCGAAGATCATCCGGTATGTTTGATGTAATATACCGAAAATTCGGAAAATAAATGTCAAACTTTAGTCAAAATTGACCAAAGTACGAGGTTGGTACACTTCGGAAAGTCCGAAGGCGTTAAAATGAGTAAAAGTGCATTGCGAGAGGTTTCGAGAGCTAAAAGAATCAAAAATCTGCAAACTGCAGTTTTTGGGCTCTCGGGGACCGGTCCCTGGTAGGAGAGACCGGTCCCCGAACGCGTGAGAAATGAGAAAAGCTGAAAATCGGCTAAGTCCCAGAAAACCAACTCTCGGGAACCGGTCCCTGTGGGAAGAGACAGGTCCCCGAGAGACCGGTCCCTCTGGGAGAGACCGGTTGCCTCGTGCAAAAGCCCTACTGAGCTGCGGGAGGGCTCTCTGGGTCCGGTCCCATGTCGGGGAGAACGGTCCCCGAGCACGAAAACTGCCCAGATCTGACAGTTTAAGAGAATAAAAGCTGAGGGGTTTATTTGCAAAAATGCAACCCATGGGTTATGTTGAGGGATTATGAGGGCTCTTTCTCTCATTCACACCCTCTCACACTCTCTCCTCTCTTTCTCTCTCTAGAAGACAAGAAGGAGAAAAAGAAAAGAAAGGAAAGAAGGAAAAGAAGAAAAGAAAGGAAAGAAAAGGTGGAGAAGAAGACCAAAGAGTGGAGCAACTCCTTCTTCCTCTTTGGAGCAAAGGAAGGGAAAGCTTTGAGGTAAGCTTTGACCCCTTTCATGATAAAACCCTAGAATGAGAACTAAATGACCTAGGAATGGTTTTGGTAGAGCCTTTTGGGTATTTCAAGCTTTCTTTTGCTTGTGGATAAGATCAAAACCATGGAATGGGCAAATGTGGTGAAGCTTAGAAGTGAGCTTCAACCTCTCTCATGGTAGAATCAAAACTAGGGTTTGGATTGAGCTAAGAATGATTTAAATGGAACCTTTAAATGATTTGAAGCTTACTTTTGCTTCTCTAAGAGATCAAAACCCTAGTTTTAATGTGGGATGAGCAAGGGCACCCAAATTTGGAGCTTTTGCTTGTGAGGGTTCCAAAGTGAAATTGACCATCTAAAAATCTAATTGGGGTTATTTCCGACGTGTTGGTGCGCTCGGATTGACGTTACGAAAAGCCTATATAAAGTTATGAGCAAAAAGGCCTAATTTGGCTTCATTTTGCCGCAGGTAGCGAACTAGGCAGCTAAAAATTCCGAGAAAATCACCGTAGCACCTAAGTAAGCCTACAAGGTAGGTGGTGCTCTCCAAACTTGTTGGAATTTTCTTTATGTCTAATGTGTCACTTCTTGAGCATGTATATTGTTGCATGCATAGTAGGGTAATGAGATTATAAATATGTGAATGTTTGTATTTTGTGAGTTCAAGTGCATCATGAGATGGTTGAGAACCAATGAAAATGTAATAACCCTATATGTGCATGTAAAAGAGATAAGAACTTAGTGAAGTTAAAGAACAAGTGACATATGACATGAGGACAATGAAATGTGAGAATGAAAGCTAAAGATAGCATAAAGATTGATGTAAAGAACACTAGAGCTAGTGTGTGGCATCAAAGAGAACAAATGTGGTATAAAGAATGATAAAAGCTAGAGTTAGCAAATGTGTGGCATTAAAGAATGACAATTGCTAGAGTTAGCAACAAAATGTGGCATAAAGAACAATGGCTAGAGATAGCAATAAATGTGTGGCATAAAGAACACTAGAGTTAGTGTAAAAACGTGATGAAAGTAAAGAATGTAAAGAACACTAGAGTTAGTGTATTGACATGGTCGAAGATAAAGAATGCAAAGAACATGAGATTGACACAATGACATTCAACCTTAGAGCTAAGGGTCATTTGTGCATAATTCCTTAGAGTTAAGGAACAGATTGAACTGAATATCCTTAGAGTTAAGGATTGATCATACTCGCTATAAGTCCTTACCTGAGGGTGGTCGCTCCCCCTCGGGCGATGCGCTCCGAAGTTTGTCATCACTAGGTTGAGTTACTCAGAGGACGGTCATAGCGGGAGGAAGCTGAGGGCCCGCGATCATGGATTTTGAGTTTGTGAGTTAATGAAGCGATACCCCCGGGTTAGCCTAGAGATTGAACGAAAGAACAAGAACAAAGAATAAAGAACAAAGACCATGCATTCTTCATGAGTTATATTGAGCATCATTTTTTATCGCATTGTTCAGGCATATTAGTTGCATTTGTATAGTTGGCTACTTTTCAGCTTATTCTTTCTATTATGCCTGAGTTAGACCTAGTGGAAAAGTCGGTGAGATTGGGGCCGAACCCACTGGGAACTTCGTTATAGTTCTCACCCCACTATTTTCACAGAGCCGGGACCGAGCGAGCCGGCGAGCGACTGCGGTAAAGGTATCGCGCCATAGACAGTGACTACCCGAGTCAGGTTTACATTTTGTAGTAGCATTCCCCTACTTTATCTTTGTGTTTGATGGGTTGAGATGTAAAAGAAAAAGAATGTAATGTTTATCTCGAGGAGAATGTGATGTAAAAAGAAATGATGAAAAGTATGTAAAGAACTATGAATGTACAAGTTAAATGCAATGTATGTGATCAAAANTGTAAAAAGAAATGATGAAAAGTATGTAAAGAACTATGAATGTACAAGTTAAATGCAATGTATGTGATCAAAAGAGAATCATAATACTTGTGTAGATGTTTAGTTTCCTTTCTTTCACTCATGGCTATTGCTTACCCTCGTGTAAGCCATTTGTATATGTTTCCGCTAGTGCTTTTCTCTACTCGAAAATGTACAAGTGATGAGCCTTGGGCGGGCAGAAAAAACTCTGTCCGTTCGGCGTCTGTTTGACGTGCCCGGGCCGGCCCACATTGGTATCGGTTTCGGGGCGTGACAGATATTGTGGCATCAGAGCCTAAAGTGAAAGAATAGGAATGGACCTAGAGACCCTTAGGATTGGAAGACCTTAAGGATCTAGGAA
Source organism: Ananas comosus (assembly GCF_001540865.1). Lineage (NCBI taxonomy): Eukaryota > Viridiplantae > Streptophyta > Magnoliopsida > Poales > Bromeliaceae > Ananas > Ananas comosus. The sequence continues at coordinate 8,147,981 of NC_033637.1, forward strand.
ACGTGAGTGACGTGGAATTAAGTTAGCGAAAGCATATGATTGGGTCAAGTTTGGATGTCTCTAATGTGATTAGAGGCTAGGTTTAAATTGATGTTTGTTCTCTATTCTTTGTGTTGTGTCGGGCGGCCTACGACATAATGCTTGGGGCAAGAACGAATGCATAAGATGCTTTCGCCAAATTGGGTATGGCTAAGTAATGTTGGTCATGTGGCTAATGCGAGTTGCTCCTTTTCAGGAAGCAATGGCGCCTCGTGGTCGACCGCAGACAAGGTCGATGCCAGAGGAGCCGAGTGCGGCACCCGAGCAATCCGGAGCTAGTGGCGACGATGAGCTTCGGGAGCAAATGGCCGCACTTATCGGCGTAGTACGGCAACAAGCGGAGTCTGTTCAACGCCAAGGGAAGCAGATTCAATGGCTCCAGGAGGTTTTGGAGCGTCAGCAAGCGGCGGCGGCCCAGGCGGGTGTCGAGCATGGCGCACCCCCTGCGGTGGTGCTGAGCGTAGTTGAGGGAGCGGCGGCAGCGGCGGCTGTGCCCGTTATGGTAGTACCGACCGGATCAGGAACCTCAAATCCTGATAGTGCAGCAGTTGAGGCGGAGCGAGAGCGCGCGCTGGCGGCTCTCATTCAGTTCCCGAAGTTCAACCCACCTGTCTTTGAGGGCGGAGTGGTGGAGCCAGCGGTAGTGGAGTCATGGATCGACTCGATGGAAACGCTCTTCGAGGATCTCAATACCTCGGAGACGGACAAGGTGTACCTCGCCACCCATTGTCTCAAGAAGGCGGCGAAGGTGTAGTAGAAACGAGTTAAGCGGGATCGACCTGCCGATCTTCCGCTTATGCTGTGGGAGGAGTTCAAGAGAGCGGTATTCGCGAACTACTTCCCCGATACGGCGAAGCGGAGACTACAAGAGAAGTTTCGCAAGTTGAAACAGGGTGATCGATCGGTGGGGGAATATGAGCAAGAGTTCTCTCACATTATCGACTGCGTTCCCGATGTTGTTCGAGATGATCGGGACCGGGCTGATTGGTTCTTACGAGGACTTCAACCGAGGATATACGAGAAGGTGCAGATCTTGAAGTTGACGATCTTTGCGGAGGTCTTTGATCGAGCCTTATGGGCGTAGCACGGTAGCGCCCATGTTCGAGAGGAATGAAAGGCTATGGCCGAAAGTAAGGACAAAGGCAAGAAGCGAACAACGGGGGGTGCCGGGGGCCGGCCAAATGCTAAGAAACTCCCTCGGTATCCCCGACAGCAGTCGAGGAACTGGAGACCACCTCGGTGCGTCATTTGTGGCGAAGAGCACCGAGTGTCGGCTTGCCCGCAGCGAGACGACAAATGTTTCAAGTGTGGCCAACTGGGACATCTTATCCGGGAGTGCCCGAGCTGGACGTCGTCTGCGCCGACGGCGACATCAGCACCGACTACCCCGAGACAGCTTGCGGGGTTGCCACCAGCGATGTCGGCTGGGCGCACGTCATCATTGTGTCAGCCGGAGGGATCGAGAGTGCCTAGCGGCCGAGTCTTTGCCGCTCAAGTGGAGGAGCAGCCTGCAGCAGCCGACGATGTTGTGGCAGGTATAATTGTGATTAAAGGCACTAGAGCTAGAGCTTTATTCGATACTGGTCCTTCTCATTCATTCATTGGTGCATCTTTTGCAAAAACTCATGGTATCGAAATGGTGCATAGTTATGACTATTGGTGGGTTAATGCGCCGGAACATTCGTTCAAAGTGCACGAGGAGTGTTTGGCTTGTCCAGTGCAAATAGGCGATTGGATTATGCCGATAGATTTGCTAGTGCTAGATCAGATGTGGGGATTCGATGTTATCTTGGGGACCAACTGGCTCTCTAAGTACTATGCGGTCATAGATTGTGAAAGTAAGGTGATCACTTTTCGTGAGCATAATCAAGAAGAATTGGTGTACCAAGCGTGCAAAAGTAAGCACTTCGCGGCGACCATATCGTCGGTAAGGGCGAAGAAAATGATCAAAGGAGGGTGTAAGGCCTATTTGCAACCATGGTAGACCCTCAGAAAGAGTACCCGGAGTTAGGGAATATTCGGGTACTGTGCGAGTAGTCGGATGTGTTTCCGGCGGAGTTACCGGGATTGCCACCGGACCGGGAAGTTGAGTTCGTCATTGACTTGATTTCCGGGGCGGCGCCAGTTTCGAAGGCTCCGTATAGAATGGCTGTCATACCCTGAATTCTCCAAATTCGAGAGTTGCGCTTCAACCAGAATCATCTAATGGTCAATTGGATAAGCTTTGGAAAAGCTTAGGATGCACAAAATCCAAGAAGTGCATTGGAATGGAGTCCGCGAGGGCAAATCATGCAAATTGCATTATTGGGCTGAAGTTGCCCTCGGGGACCGGTCTCTGGTTGGAGAGACCGGTCCCATCAGCAGAGGCTGGGGTCGCTGGTGCGACCGGTCCCTGGACAGGGAGGGACCGGTCCCCGTAGGTGATTCTAGCGGAAATAGCCGAAAATCGGCTAAGTCTCGCCAGATGAGCTCTCGGGGATTGGTCTCTGGTGGGCAGACCGGTCTCCGGGGGACCGGTCCCTCAGGGAAAGACCGGTTCCCGAACGCGTGCTGTCTGGGAGAGCTCTCGGGGACCGGTCCCTGGTCGGGGAGACCGGTCCCTCTGCACGCAGAACGCCCATTGAGGGCTGTGTAAGAGATGAAAAGTGGAGGGGCTTATGTGCAAAATGGCAATATGAGAGGGTATTAGAGAGGGGCATCTCTCTCTCTCTCTCTGTCCCACTCCCTCATACTCTCCCTCACTGTCGCTCTCTCTCGCTCCGATCGTGCGGAGAAAAAAGAAAAGAAGAGAAGAGAGGAAGGAGAAGAAAGAAAGGAAAAGAGAAGAGGAAAAGAAAGAGAGATAGAGGAGAAGAAGAGGATCATCACCATCATCATCCTCTTCATCTTCTTCTTCCCCTTGAAGCTCTTGGAGAGGTAAGCTTCCAAGCCCTCTCATGGTAGATCTTTAGAGATAGGGTTTTGATCTCTAAAGTTGGTTTGTTTGGAACTCTAGCATGCTATTTAGAGGGATTGTACCCAAATCATGAAGGGATTTGGTGGATTGAGTAGAAATAGCATCTAGGGCATCCAAAATAGGATTTTGTGATTTGGGAGGGTTTGATCTCATTTAACCCTCTATTAACCTAATTGATAGGTAACGAAACACGTTGGTGAAGTCGGTTCGGCAATCCGACAAGCCATTGCTAAGATATCGAAGAAACGGGCGCTTGGAGCTTCGTTTCCGCCTGGAAGGCTGAGGCGACGTTCATAAATCATGAAATCGGGCCCCGAGCACCGTAGCAGCAAGGCGAAGACCTTTAGCACTTGAAAGCGGCGAAGCGGCACGCTCTTGGGGAGCAACTATGAGGTCGGCCCAAACGAGTGTCGAGTGTCGCGGGATGCCGATTGCAAGTGTCGACAAGCAATCGGAAAGCTAACTAAGGTGGGTTGTGCTTACCGAAGCGACTAGGTCGCCCTTTATGTCTATGCAATGTAATCTCATGTTGATGCATGTGCATGTAGACGAGAACAAGTAATGCATGATGAATGATAAGGCATAGAGTAAAATGCTAAGTAGCAAGCATGATGAACATGACATGTAAATAATGTTAGCTAAAGTAAAAGAATGCATGGTAACAACAATGCATGGATGAAAATGCATAATCGACATAAAGGAATATGCTAGAAGGATATGCATATAAACTAGATAATAACTCTAGTATGAGCGGAGTTGATTGGACAACTAGGTTGTCAGGTAGATCGAGTGGCATCTAACCTAGTGTTAAAGAACATAGGTTAAACAAGTGAACCTAGAGTCGAACAATCTAGGTGTGTGGCATCAAACCTAGTGTTAATAAACCTAGGTCGAACTAGTAAACCTAGAAATGGACATCTAGGCTAAGAGGACAAGAACCTAGCAATTGTAACTAGGTTAAGTGACATAGACATAGTACCTAGAGTGTTGAAACCTAGGTTGATGGGTATAGTGGTATAGCCACTAGGATGAGCTAGGTCGACAATATAGGGTTGGCTATGGACTCTCAACCTGTGTAAAGTGGATTCTGGAAACCCAGGACTTGTGATGACCCTGGTATCAAGCTAGGGCGTGTGCGATGACTTCGCCGCCGAGGTTGATACCGAGGGAGGATTGGGGGCGATCACATGGAGATCACTGCCCGGGGCTTGAACCATTGTCGTAGCGTTTGTGCGACGATTTCACCACCAGATGGTTAAGCCGATTGAGAATCAGACCGCCAGAGTAGACTGAATCCATACTGGGTAAGTACGATGCGGGTGCCTCCAGGTGGCTGAGTCTGACATGTACCGTTGTTGGGTGAGGTGCGATCCGTTCGCCGCCAGACGGTGTGTCATGTCTCAAGCTCACGCTGGGTAAGAGCAACGTGATCGCCGCCAGATGGTCAAGTCATGCGACTTGAGCCGTGCTTAGCGTGTGCGACGACTTCGCCGCTAGGGGGCTGAGACAGAGAGAGGGCGGTAGGCTGATGAGCAGCCAGTGCGCGGACTATCCGCAGATGATTCACTCGAAGCCGAGTGGGGTGGTTAGCTTCAATAGGGTAGAGGAACCCTCATGAGCTAGAGATAGAGGCTTGAGCTAAGGTAATAGAGACCTTAGAAGCTAGTGGACTGAGTTGAGATCCTATGGTAATAGAACCTTAGAGTAAAGATATGAGCTAAGAGTAGCCAAGTAAAGTGTAGAATCAATTGATCTACTAGTTGTTGCATAGACTTGCATGATTTTCATATCGCATAACGTGAGGCATGGCATGTATTTCAATTAAATATATATATCTGTTGTATATTGTTGAACTAACATGTTGCAGTGCCTCCTCGGACCTATCGGTCGAGCTTTTCCCTTGGGTGGCCGTACCCACTGGGAACCATGGTGTTGGTTCTCACCCCACGTTGTTTCGGGGTGTTTTTAGCTTGTACGTGTGTAGCGCGGCGGCTCAAGGCGATGGCGTAGCGTCGTAGATAGCGCCCTACCCCAGAGACCGAGGTAGCAGTACCCGAGTTGGTGGTCTAACTTGAGAGGTTTAGAGACTAAGTACAAACTTGTAATAAATTGTAATAATGTAATTGTATTTGGAAGTTCAGCAAATGTAAAAGAGAAATATTGTATGAAATGAATGCGTGTAATAGCAGTTAGTTTTATGTATTTGATACTTCCTTATGCAATCTGGATTGATATCCGTTCCTAGTTGGGACATTCGTTGATTGTTTGGATTGCGACGCCTAGAACGTATAGGGGAGACTCTATCCGCGTACAGGGGAAACCTCGGTCCGTTCGGCGGTCTGTCGTCGGCGCCACGACCCGGTCCAAATTGGCGGTAGGTCGCGGGGTGTGACAGATAAAGTGGTATCAGGGAATAAAGTAGAAAATAAAAAAAATAAGGTAGACGGACCTAGGAGACCCTAGGATAGTGAAACCATAGAAGAATAAGGCTCGTGAGAGACGAGAACTTGTGATACGTGGCGAAAGGTGATGGATTGGGTCGTGTCATAACCTCTAAGACGGATGTTAGAGGTAGACTCAAGGTATGGTTTATTCTCGACCGAGTGTGTTTATGTTGCGCGCGCACAACATGAAGTCGAGTGACGAGAATAGACGTCCTTGTTTGACTTTCGCCTGATTGGCTTTTGAGCCGTGTTAGTGGTCTTGTGTTCGACCCAAGTTGGTTGAGAGCTAATCGAGTTGTCCTGTTTCAGGAAGCGATGGCACGGCGTAGGCGATCTTCGTCCAAATCGGCGTAGAAGGGGACAAGTGGTGTCCCTGAGCAAACCGATGCGAGCAGAGACTCGGAGCTTTGTGATCAGCTGGCCACACTTGTAAGAGTGATGAGGCAACAAGCTGATATGGTGCAGCGGCAGCAGGAGGCTGCTTCGCGCCAGGAGGAGCAAATGAAAAGACTCCAAGAAGTGGTAGGTCAGTTGGTGACAGCACCAGCTGCGGCTGGTCGAGAGCAGCCGAGAGTCGCGGCGGAGCTGTTTCCGTCAGGGTCGGGCGATCCGACTTCTGTTGGTCCAGAGGTAGCTGCGGAGAGGGAGCGAGCTTTAGCAGCCCTTATGGCTTTCAAGAAGTTCCGCCTACCTTCGATGGAGAGGATGCAGATCCATGGGTCGTTGAGATGTGGATCGATTCCATGAAAACACTCTTCGAGGATCTGTACACGTTGGAGCGAGACAAGGTAAGCCTAGCCGTGCATTACCTGAAACAATCGGCGAAGGTGTGGTGGAAAGGCGTCAAGCAAGATCGATCGCCTAGTCTCCCTCCTATGGCTTGGGAAGAGTTTCGGGGATTGGTGTTCTTGGCCTATTTCCCCGACAGTGAAAAGCGAAAGCTCAAGGAGAGGTTTCTTAAGCTGCGGCAAGGGAGTCGCACGGTCAGGCAATATGAGCGGGAATTCTCCCGTATTGTGTATTGTATCCCGAACGTGGTGCGGGATGACAAGGACAAGGCCGACTGCTTTGTGCGTGGACTTCGGCCAGACTTGTACCAGGCAGTGCTCGTGCTTAAGTTGCAGACTTTCGCTGAAGTCCTGGATCGGGCCTTGTGGATAGAACAAGGCAATGCGTTCCTGCGGGAGAAGCGCGAGGAGTACTACAAGGAAAAGGGGAAAGGACGGCCAATGAGTGGGCACGATGGTCAGTCAAGTTTCCAACAGACCTTAGTGAGGACGCGCTCTCGATCTAGAGCTCCGGGGACGTATCACATTCGGTCCTCGGCGAGATGTGTGATTCGTGGGGGCCCTCATTTTCCACAGCAATGTGAACAGCGAGAGAGCAAGTGCTTCAAGTGTGAGCTACCGGGCCATATGCTGGACGAGTGTCCGCAAGGTGATAGCTGGGCCTTGACACTAGCAACGACCTATTCCTCTCCGGGACAGCTGGCAGGTGTGCCACCTGCGGCATGGTCCGGAGAGCGACCGTTGAGGGTGATGCAACCAGAGGGTTCGTGGCGAGCGCCAAGTGGCCATGGATAAGCGACCCGAGTTGCGGTGCCTGCCGTTGTCGACGTCGTCGTGGCAGGTATGAGTTAATTGAGCAAACATATTTTTGCATGATCTCAAGTTGAAGCATAGCATGCATTCATCGTTGGTCAGTTGCTACTATTACTATATTACATAGTAGGGGCCGAGTGGTCGGGTAAGTAGGCACCCGAGCATGCTAGCAGGATGAGAGTATAGCGCCTGCTGGGGCAAGTAGGAAGCCAATGGTACTAGCAAATGGCTAGTGGTGATTTTGGACAGGAAACGAGGCTCGCAATGGAAATCGAATGGGAAAGGACTCTAAAGACAATGGATTAGAAATTGCGAGAGTGAGTCATGATGTTTGGGGACACCCGAATATTCTAAGAGTATTTCGAATGCGGATTCGGTAGATCGAACAGTGGTGATGAACCACTGTTGCGAAATTGGTCGATTAGCGCCGAGCTTGGCCTGTAGGCCTAGTAGTACCTCGAGTTGAGGTGGACGAGTTGTGCTTGTGTGGCCGGTGTGCATAGGCTAAGCTGCCTGATGCTGGACTTCGTGTGAGACGCTGTAGAGGCATAGAGCGCTCGAGTATAGATACTCGTAGAGTGCAGTTTCGATACAGCCGGTCGAGTGAATTGGCAGTAGCACTTCAGCAGGGCTAAATGTGAAGCGGGCCATGGATCACTCGTGGGGGCTGGTGGCTCGCACTAGATGCTTAGGAGCCGATAGAGTGTGTAGCTCTGTAGAGCATGCCGTGTAGGACGACGTTGGCGGGTAGTGCTTAGGGACGACCCGTGCCTGGACCATTTGTGGACTGTGGAGCCTGGGCCCGTTGGGCAGGCGCAGTCAGCTGTGAGAGACAGCGGCCCGATACCTATAGGTAGGGCAGAGAGTTTTGGTCATGACGGTAGTCCGAGCTTAGACCCGAGTACGTGGAATGCCACGCATTGGATCGTGAGATCGATACTACACCAAGCGTGTAGCGACCCGACCCGAGGACTCGACGGGGTGCGAGGACTTGGATGCTCCTAGTTGGAGTGTGCGCGAATGTCACGCCCCGGGACCCAGCGGAAGCCCGCCCGGCACGTGTCCAGACCCGCCATACGTCTAAAACGTATAAGGCGTCTAAAAACAACAGTAATAAAGCAATAACAAAAGGCATCTAGGAGTATCAGAGTATAAAGAATATCTAAATGCTACAACAAGAAATAAGGATGAAACTATAAATCCACTAAGTAAAACATAAAGTAAATACAATAGGATTCCCAAANTCTCGAGATCGAACTTTTAGGCCGGTATACCATCGACGGCCCTCCACCAAGTGTGGAAAAGTTCGGAATACACATCGAACACTCGAACCTTGCAATTTGCAAAGGTCCAGTGTGCTACAGCGAATTCTCCAATGCGAATGTCGCCCGATGCCGATTGGGTTACGCTTGCGAGCGAGAGACGCTAGGCGTTGTTGAGACGAGTTAGGCGATTGACCTACGTAGGAATTGGTGGCCTTAGTCCACCTGAGGAAAATGTTGATTGGTGTAGCCGAAAACTCTATTAGTGAGTTGGGCTTAGATCCGCGATCGAAGGGTTCGTGGAGTGTTGGACGTGGCTTGTGGTGTCGAGGATAAAAAGAAAGTAAAGTGGTCTCTAGGAGACACTTGAATAATGGATAGCCACGCGAAAAGTTGGAGTTGAGGATGATGCTCTCAAGAGGATTGAGAATCTAAGATGCACGAGAGAATGCCATCTCGTGATAGATGGGAATGAGATGGTACAGATAAGATGGTATGGATAAGATGATTGGGTAGCATCAGGCTCCCAAATAGCCAGGTTGGTGAAATGCCACCTAGTGGGTACTTGAGTAATTCGAGAAAGTCTACTCGTGCATGTAGAGATGTGGTGGTGGTTCGTTCATCGAGTTGATGCAATCTTGCTGGATCCACACCACTGGGATGAAGGGGTAGCCCTGATCTCGACGGGAGATGATGTTCGTTAGAGCCGCGAAGGAATGAGTCCTTCCTTAAGCCGAGTGGCTGGTGATGTTAGTGTGTGGGGTCTTGAGTGTTGACTCACACCACCATCGAGATTTGTAAAGTGGTAATGCACTTTTGATGTTGCAAGTGGAGAAATGTGAGTAAACGCGGTCTCACATTCTTCGTAGTGGCCTTTAGATGAGTTTGATGGGAATAAAGGCCACTCCGAGATGCAAAAGTGCATTGGAACCCTTGAGTACTCGAGAAGTGGATCGAGGAATAAAAAAAGGGGTTAGAAATGAGTGAGTTTCGAGGACGAAACTCATTTTAAGAGGGGGAGAATGTCATACCCTGAATTCTCCAAATTCGAGAGTTGCGCTTCAACCAGAATCGACTAATGGTCGATTGGATAAGCTTTGGAAAAGCTTAGGATGCACAAAATCCAAAAAGTGCATTGGAATGGAGTCCGCGAGGGCAAATTATGCAAATTGCATTATTGGGTAGAAGTTGCTCTCGGGGACCGGTCTCTGGTTGGAGAGACCGGTCCCATCAGCAGAGGCTGGGGTCGCTGGTGCGACCGGTCCCTGGACAGGGAGGGACCGGTCCCCGTAGGTGATTCCAGCGCAAATAGCCAAAAATCGGCTAAGTCCCACGAGATGAGCTCTCCGGGACCGGTCTCTTTTGGGCAGACCGGTCTCCGGGGGACCGGTCCCTCAGGGAAAGACCGGTTCCCGAACGCGTGCTGTCTGGGAGAGCTCTCAAGGACCGGTCCCTGGTCAGGGAGACCGGTCCCTCCGCGCGCGGAACGCCCAGTGAAGGCTGTGTAAGAGATGAAAAGTGGAGGGGCTTATGTGCAAAATGGCAATATGAGAGGGTATTAGAGAGGGGCATCTCTCTCTCTCTCTGTCCCACTCCCTCACACTCTCCCTCACTGTCTCTCTCTCTCGCTCCGATCGTGCGGAGGAAAAGGAAAAGAAGAGAAGAGAGGAAGGAGAAAAAAGAAAGGAAAAGAGAAGAGGAAAAGAAGGAGAAGATGGAGGAAAAGAAGAGGATCATCACCATCATCATCCTCTTCATCTTTTTCTTCCCCTTGGAGCTCTTAGAGAGGTAAGCTTCCAAGCCCTCTCATGGTAGATCTTTAGAGATAGGGTTTTGATCTCTAAAGTTGGTTTGTTTGGAACCCTAGCATGCTATTTAGAGGGATTATACCCAAATCATGAAGGGATTTGGTGGATTGAGTAGAAATAGCATCTAGGTTATCCAAAATGGGATTTTGTGATTTTGGAGGGTTTGATCTCATTTAACCCTCTATTAACCTAATTGGTAGGTAATGAAACACGTTGGTGAAGTCGGTTCGGCAATCCGACAAGCCGTTGCTAAGATTTCGAAGAAACGGGCGCTTGGGGCCTCGTTTCCGCCTGGAAGGCTGAGGCGACGTCTATAAATCGTGAAATCGGGCCCCGAGCACCGTAGCAGCAAGGCGAAGACCTTTAGCACTTGAAATGGCGAAGCAGCGTGCTCTTGGGGAGCAACTGTGAGGTCGGGCCCAAACGAGTGCCGAGTGTCGCGGGAGGCCGATTGCAAGTGTCGACAAGCAATCGGAAAGCTAACTAAGGTGGGTTGTGCTTACCGAAGCGACTAGGTCGCCCTTTATGTCTAAGCAATGTAATCTCATGTTGATGCATGTGCATATAGACGAGAACAAGTAATGCATGATGAATGATAAGGCATAGAGTAAAATGCTAAGTAACAAGCATGATGAACATGAAATGTAAATAATGTTAGCTAAAGTAAAGAATGCATGGTAACAACAATGCATGGATGAAAATGCATAATCGGCATTAAGGAATATGCTAGGAGGATATGCATATAAACTAGACAATAACTCTAGTATGAGCGGAGTTGATTGGACAACTAGGTTGTCAGGTAGATCGAGTGGCATCTAACCTAGTGTTAAAGAACATAGGTTAAACAAGTGAACCTAGAGTCGAACAATCTAGGTGTGTGGCATCAAACCTAGTGTTAATAAACCTAGGTCGAACTAGTAAACCTAGAAATGGACATCTAGGCTAAGAGGACATGAACCTAGCAATTGTAACTAGATTAAGTGACATGGACATAGTACCTAGAGTGTTGAAACCTAGGTTGATAGGTATAGTGGTATAGCCACTAGGATGAGCTAGGTCGACAGTATAGGATTGGCTATGGACCCTCGACTTGTGGAAAGTGGATTCCGGAATCCCAGGATTTGTGATAACCCTGGTATCAAGCTAGGGCGTGTGCGACGACTTCGCCGCCGAGGTTGATACCGAGGGAGGATTGGGGGCGATCACATGGAGATCACCGCCCGGGGATTGAACCATTGTCGTGGCGTTTGTGCGACGATTTCGCCGCCGGATGGTTAAGCCGATTGAGGATCAGACCGCCAGCGTAGACTGAATCCAGCTGGGTAAGTACGATGCGGGTGCGTCCAGGTGGCTAAGTCTGACATGTACCGTTGTTGGGTGAGGTGCGATCCGTTCGCCGCCAGACGGTGTATCATGTCTCAAGCTCACGCTAGGTAAGAGCAACGTGATCGCCGCCAGATGGTCAAGTCATGCGACTTGAGCCGTGCTTTGCGTGTGCGATGACTTCGCCGCTAGGGGGCTGCGACAGAGAGAGGGTGGTAGGCTGATGAGCAGCCAGTGCCCGGACTATCCGCAGATGATTGACTCGAAGCCGAGTCGGGTGGTTAGCTATGATAGGGTAGAGGAACCCTTATGAGCTAGAAATAGAGGCTTGAGCTAAGGTAATAGAGACCTTAGAAGCTAGTGGACTGAGTTGAGATCCTAAGGTAATAGAACCTTAGAGTAAAGATATGAGCTAAGAGTAGCCAAGTAAAGTGTAGAATCAATTGATCTACTAGTTGTTGCATAGAGTTGTATGATTTTCATATCGCATATCGTGAGGCATAGCATGTATTTCAATTGAATATATATATCTGTTGTATATTGTTGAACTAACATGTTGAAGTGCCTCCTCGGACCTATTGGTCAAGCTTTTCCCTTGGGTGGCCGTACCCACTGGGAACCATAGAGTTGGTTCTCACCCCACATTGTTTCGGGGTGTTTTCAGGTTGTACGTGTGTGGCGCAGCGGCGCAAGGCGAGGGCGTAGCCTCGTAGATAGCGCCCTACCCTAGAGACCGAGATAGCAGTACCCGAGTTGGTGGTCTAGCTTGAGAGGTTTAAAGACTAAGTACAAACTTGTAATAAATTGTAATAATGTAATTGTATTTGGAAGTTCAGCAAATGTAAAAGAGAAATATTGTATGAAATGAATGCGTGTAATAGCAGTTAGTTTTATGTATTTGATACTTCCTTATGCAATCTGGATTGATATCCGTTCCTACTTGGAACATTCGTTGATTGTTTGGATTGCGACACCTAGAACGTATAGGGGAGACTCTGTCCGCATACAGGGGAAACCCCGGTCCGTCCGGCGGTCTGTCGTCGGTGCCACGATCCGGTCCAAATTGGCGGTAGGTCGCGGGGCGTGACAATGGCACCGGTGGAGTTAGTGGAGCTAAAAGTCCAATTGCAAGACTTGCTCGATAAAGGCTTCGTTAGGCCGAGTGTGTCACCGTGGGGAGCTCCGGTGCTATTTGTGAAGAAAAAGGACGGCACACTTCGACTCTGCATAGATTATCGCGAGTTGAACAAAGTAACGATAAAGAACAAGTACCCGTTGCCAAGGATTGACGATTTATTCGATAAGTTGCAAGGGTCCAAGGTGTATTCGAAAATGATCTCCAATCGGGGTATCATCAATTAAAGATAAGGCCGAAGGATGTGCACAAAACGGCGTACCGTACACGGTATGGCCATTATGAGTTCACGGTAATGCCGTTTGGGCTTACTAACGCCCCGGCAGCATTTATGGACTTGATGAATCGAGTCTTTAGGCC